>NC_057809.1:41102976-41402976 GCF_018294505.1 Triticum aestivum
CCATCACTCTCTCTCTCTCTCTCACACACACCCCACACACATACACTAAGACTCCATCTCACACACAAATGCTCTAGGCGGAGCATTTGTTCCTACTGATACGTCTCCATCGTATCTATAATTTTTGATTGTTCCATGCCAATATTATTCAACTTTCATATACTTTTTGGCAACTTTTTATATTATTTTGGGACTAACATATTGATCTAGTGCCCAGTGTCAGTTCCTGTCTGTTGCATGTTTTTGGTTTCGCAGAATATCCATATCAAACGGAGTCCAAACGGGCTAAAAACGGATGGAGCTTATTTTTGGAAAATATGGAAAATTCGGAAGGAAAATCAACGTGAACCAGTGCCCGAGGTGGTCACGAGGTAGGGGGCGCCCCCCTAGGGCGCGCCCCCTACCCTCGTGAGCCCACCGTAAGGCGGTTGACACTCTTCTTTTGCCGCAAGAAAGCTAATATTCGGAAAAAAATCACGGCGAAGGTTTCAAGCCAATCGGAGTTATGGATCTCCATATATATACGAAACGGTGAAACAGAGCCAGAACAGAACGCAGAAACAAAGAGAGACAGAGAGACAGATCCAATCTCGGAGGGGCTCTCGCCCCTCCCACGACATGGAGGCCATGGACCAGAGGGGAAACCCTTCTCCCATCTAGGGAGGAGGTCAAGGAAGAAGAAGAAGGAGGGGGGATCTCTCCCCCTCGCTTCCGGTGGCACCGGAGTGCTACCATGGGCCATCATCATCACCGCGATCTACACCAACACCTCCGCCATCTTCACCAACATCTCCATCACCTTCCCCCTCTATATACAGCGGTCCACTCTCCCGCAAGACGTTGTACCCTCTACTTGAACATGGTGCTTTATGCTTCATATTATTGTCTAATGATGTGTTGCCATCCTATGATGTCTGAGTAGATTTTCGTTGTCCTATCGGTGGTTGATGAATTGCTATGATTGATTTAATTTTCTTGTGGTTATGTTGTTGTCCTTTGGTGCCAATCATATGATTGCGCGCGTGGATCACACCCTAGGGTTAGTTTGTATGTTGATAGGACTATGTATTGGAGGGCAAGAGTGACAGAAGCTTCAACCTAGCATAGGAATTGATGCATACGGGATTGAAGGGGGACCAATATATCTTAATGCTATGGTTGGGTTTTACCTTAATGAACGTTAGTAGTTGCGGATGCTTGCTAATAGTTCCAATCATAAGTGCATAGAATTCCAAGTCAGGGATGACATGCTAGCAGTGGCCTCTCCCACATAATACTTGCTATCGGTCTAGTAAAGTAGTCAATTGCTTGGGGGCAATTTTGCAACTCCTACCACCACCTTTCCACACTCGCTATATTTACTTTATTGTTTCTTTATCTAAACAGCCCCTACTTTTTATTTACGTACTCTTTATTATCTTGCAACCTATCCAACAATACCTACAAAAGTACTTCTAGTTTCATACTTGTTCTAGGTAAAGCGAACGTCAAGCGTGCGTAGAGTAGTATCGGTGGTCGATAGAACTTGAGGGAATATTTGTTCTACCTCTAGCTCCTCGTTGGGTTCGACACTCTTACTTATCGAAATCTGTTGCGATCCCCTATACTTGTGGGTTATCAAGACCTTTTTCTGGCGCCGTTGCCGGGGAGCAATAGCGTGGGGTGAATATTCTCGTGTGTGCTTGTTTGCTTTATCACTAAGTAATTTTTATTTGCTGTTCCTAGTTGTTTTCTATCTTTAGTTATGGGTAGGAAACGCAAAATACCAAAAATTAGTTGTACCTACTAAACCAATGGTTGAAGAACCACTCAAAATCTATCACACTGCTGAAGCTTATTACTTGGATCATCTTTGATCCCTATGTGCTCGTGCTGAAACCCCAACTAGCTTACTTGGATCATATTCGATCCCATGTGCTCGTATCGAATATCCGAAAAAGGGAAAACTTTACTGGATCAAATTCATTGTTTGCAATGCTATGCTTGGAATTTATGTGAAATATATGATTATACTTGTTGTTCTGAAGACCCTAAGAAACACCTTCCCTACCAATGTTTGTTTAGTGATAATGGAATCGTATCCTCTTATGCTAAGGGTGTTTATAATTACTATGATGTTCAACAAATTGAAGAATTTGTTGCTTTTAAGGGTGCTTACGAAATTGCTTCTTTGATTGAAAAGTATGATGCTACTCTTTACAAATCTGAAAATTTTGCCATACTTAAATATTGCTATGATAATTATGCTTCTAATGTCTATGTTGAACCATATATTGAGTACTTCTCCGCTGTCCAAGAAGAGACTAAAATTTTGCAGGAGTCTATGGAAGAAGAAATTGATGAAACTGTGAGCTCATTGGATGAAAAAGATGAGGAGGAGAGCGAAGAACAAAATGAGGAAGAGCGGATTAGCTACCCGTGCTTACCGGAGGACGGTTGCTATGGTGATTGTTATGATCCCATTGATTCTCTTGAAATATCCCTTTTTGATGATGCTTTCTATGCTTGTGGCCAAGATGCCAATATGAATTATGCTTATGGAGATGAACTTGCTATGGTTCCTTATGTTAAACATGAAATTGTTGCTATTGCACCCACACATGATAGTCCTATTATCTTTTTGAATTCTCCAAACTACACTATATCGGAGAAGTTTGCCCTTATTAAGGATTACATTGATGGGTTGCATTTTACTATTACACATGATGATTTTGATAGATATAATATGCATGTGCTTGCTGCTCCTACTTGCAATTATTATGAGAGAGCAACTATATCTCCACCTCTCTATGTTTCCAACATGGTAAAATTGCAAGAAACTGTTTATACTATGCATTGGCCTTTACTTTGTGTGCATGAATTGTTCTTTTATGACATGCCGGTGCATAGGAAGAGAGTTAGACTTCGTCATTACATGATTTATGTTACCTTGTGCTCACCACTAAATTACAAATCATTGTTAATTAAAATTGGCTTTGATATACCTTGGGATCCGGGTGGATCCATTACTTGAGCACTTTATGCCTAGCTTAATGGCTTTAAAGAAAGCGCTGCCAGGGAGACAACCCGGAAGTTTTAGAGAGTCATTTATTTCTGTTGAGTGCTTTCATATAGTTTAAAAACAACAAAAATAAAGAGGGGAACCCAAAACTTTTTTTAAAAGAAAAGCGAAAGTGAGAGAGACGAGCATTGTGAAAGTGGGGGACGTCCTTGAACTTTGTTCATGCCCATGGGAACTTTGTGAATCTTAATTACAGAAACCTTTAAACAAAAATAATTATCCCCTTGTACAATTCCATTGTATTATAAAAATAATGTGCCAAGGTTTGCCTTTAGGATGTTTACATTTGCTTGATGGTTTGAATGGTGCAGGACAGAAACTTTGACTGTAGTGCGCGATTTTACATTTTTAGCTGGAACGTCAAACGGTTCTGATTCTTTTTGCACTGTCTTCCTATACAAATTTTCTATTCTTCCTAATTTTTGTAGAATTTTTCTAGCAATAGAAGTATGGTGAATGTTCAGATTACTACAGACTGTTCTGTTTTAGACAGATTCTGTTTTTGATGCATAGTTTGCTTGTTTTGATGAAACTATCAATTTATATCAGTGGATTGAGCCATGAAAAAGTTATATTACAGTATACAAAATGCAAAAACAAAATATTAATTTGTTTTCAAGAGTACTTAGAGTAGTGATTTGCTTTATTATACTAACGGATCTTACCGAGTTTTCTGTTGAAGTTTTGTGTGGATGAAGTGTTCGATGATCGAGAAGGTCTCGATGTGAGAAGAAGGAAGAGAGGCAAGAGCTCAAGCTTGGGGATGCCCAAGGCACCCCAAGTAAATATTCAAGGAGACTCAAGCGTCTAAGCTTGGGGATGCTGAGAAGGCATCCCCTCTTTCTTCAACAAGTATCGGTATGTTTTCGGATTCGTTTCGTTCATGCGATATGTGCAATCTTGGAGCTTCTTTTGCATTTAGTTTTTATTTTTCTTTTTATGCACCATGTTGGTATTAGATAGTCCTTGGTTGATTTATAGAATGCTCTTTACACTTCACTTATATCTTTTGAGTATGGCTTTATAGAATGCTTCATGTGCTTCACTTATATCATTTGAAGTTTGGATTGCCTGTTTCTCTTCACTTAGACAACCGCCATTTGTAGAATGCTCTTTTTCCTCACTTATATTTGTTAGAGCATGGGCATATCTTTTGTAGAAAGAATTAAACTATCTTGCTTCACTTATATCTGTTTAGAGAGATGACAGAAATTGGTCATTCACATGGTTAGTCATAAAATCCTACATAAACTTGTAGATCGCTGAATATGATATGTTTGATTCCTTGCAATAGTTTTGCGATATAAAGGTGGTGATATTAGAGTCATGCTAGTTGAGTAATTGTGAAATTGAGAAATACTTGTGTTGAGGTTTGCAAGTCCCGTAGCATGCACGTATGGTAAACCGTTATGTAACGAAGTCGGAGCATGAAGTGTTTATTGATTGTCATCCTTATGAGTGGCGGTCGGGGACGAGCGATGGTCTTTTCCTACCAATATATCCCCCTAGGAGAGTGCACGTAGTACTTTGTTTCAATGACTAATAGATTTTTGCAATAAGTATGTGAGTTCTTTATGACTGATATTGAGTCCATGGATTATACACACTCTCACCCTTCCACCATTGCTAGCCTCTCTAGGACCGCGCAACTTTCGCTGGTACCATAAACCCACCATATGCCTTCCTCAAAACAGCTAGCATACCTACCTATCATGGCATTTCCATAGCCATTCCGAGATATATTGCCATGCAACTTCCATCATCATCATATACATGACTTGAGCATTTATTTTCATATTGCTTTGCATGACCATAAGATAGCTAGCATGATGTTTTCATGGCTTGTCCGTTTTTATGTCATTGCTACGCTAGATCATTGCACATCCCGGTACACCGCCGGAGGCACTCATATAGAGTCATATCTTTGTTATAGTATCGAGTTGTAATATTGAGTTGTAAGTAAATAAAAGTGTCATGATCATCATTATTAGAGCATTGCCCAAAAAAGAGAGGCCAAAGAAGACTAAATAAAAAAGGGGGGCCAAAGAAGCTCGCAAAAAAAGGGGCAATGCTACTCTTCCTTTTTTCCACTCTTGTGCTTCAAAGTAGCACCATGTTCTTCATATAGACAGTCTCTTGAGTTATTACTTTCATATACTAGTGGGAATTTTCATTATAGAACTTGGCTTGTATATTCCAACGATGGGCTTCCTCAAATTCCCTAGGTCTTCGTGAGCAAGCAGGTTGGATGAACACCCACTTAGTTTCAGTTTGAGCTTTCATATACTTATAGCTCTAGTGCATCCGTTGCATGGCAATCCCTACTCACTCACATTGATATCTATTGATGGGCATCTCCATAGCCCATTGATACGCCTAGTTGATGTGAGACTATCTTCTCCTTTTTGTCTTCTCCACAACCACCATTCTATTCCACCTATAGTGCTATGTCCATGGCTCACGCTCATGTATTGCGTGAAAGTTGAAAAGGTTTGAGAACGTCAAAAGTATGAAACAATTGCTTGGCTTGTCATCGGGGTTGTGCATGATTTGAATATTTTGTGTGGTGAAGATGGAGCATAGCCAGACTATATGATTTTGTAGGGATAACTTTCTTTGGCCATGTTATTTTGAAAATACATGATTGATTTATTAGTATGCTTGAAGTATTATTGTCTTAATGTCAAAGGATAGACTATTGGTTTGAATCACTCGTGTCTTAATATTCATGCCATGATTAGACATATGATCAAAATTATGCTAGGTAGCACTCCACATCAAAAATTATCCTTTTTATCATTTACCTACTCGAGGACGAGGAGGAATTAAGCTTGGGGATGCTGATACGTCTCCGTCGTATCTATAATTTTTGATTGTTCCATGCCAATATTATTCAACTTTCATATACTTCTTGGCAACTTTTTATATTATTTTTGGGACTAACATATTGATCCAGTGCCCAGTGCCAGTTCCTGTCTGTTGCATGTTTTTGGTTTCGCAGAATATCCATATCAAACGGAGTCCAAGAGGGATAAAAATGGAAGGAGCTTATTTTTGGAAAATATGGAAAATTCGGAAGGAAAATCAACGCGAATCAGTGCCCGAGGTGGTCACGAGGCAGGGGGCGCCCCCCTAGGGCGCGCCCCCTACCCTCGTGAGCCCATTGTAAGGCGGTTGTCGCTCTTCTTTTGCCGCAAGAAAGCTAATATTCGGAAAAAAATCACGGCGAAGGTTTCAGGCCAATCGGGGTTACGGATCTCTATATATATACGAAACGGTGAAACAGAGCTAGAACAGAACGCAGAAACAGAGAGAGACAGAGAGACAGATCCAATCTCGGAGGGGCTCTCGCCCCTCCCATGCCATGGAGGCCATGGACCAGAGGGGAAACCCTTCTCCCATCTAGGGAGGAGGTCAAGGAAGAATAAGAAGGAGGGGGGCTCTCTCCCCCTCGCTTCCGGTGGCACCGGAGTGCCACCAGGGGCCATCATCATCACCGCGATCTACACCAACACCTCCGCCATCTTCACCAACATCTCCATCACCTTCCCCCCTCTATCTACAGCGGTCCACTCTCCCGCAACCCGCTGTACCCTCTACTTGACATGGTGCTTTATGCTTCATATTATTATCCAATGATGTGTTGCCATCCTATGATGTTTGAGTAGATTTTCGTTGTCCTATCGGTGGTTGATGAATTGCTATGATTGATTTAATTTGCTTGTGGTTATGTTGCTGTCCTTTGGTGCCCATCATATGATTGCGCGCGTGGATCACACCCTAGGGTTAGTTTGTATGTTGATAGGACTATGTATTGGAGGGCAAGAGTGACAGAAGCTTCAACCTAGCATAGAAATTGATGCATACGGAATTGAAGGGGGACCAATATATCTTAATGCTATGGTTGGGTTTTACCTTAATGAACGTTAGTAGTTGCGGATGCTTGCTAATAGTTCCAATCATAAGTGCATAGAATTCCAAGTCAGGGATGACATGCTAGTAGTGGCCTCTCCCACATAATACTTGCTATCGGTCCAGTAAAGTAGTCAATTGCTTGGGGGAAATTTCGCAACTCCTACCACCACCTTTCCACACTCGCTATATTTACTTTATTGTTTCTTTATCTAAACAGCCCCTACTTTTTATTTACTTACTCTTTATTATCTTGCAAACCTATCCAACAACACCTATAAAGTACTTCTAGTTTCATACTTGTTCTAGGTAAAGCGAACGTCAAGCGTGCGTGGAGTTGTATCGGTGGTCGATAGAACTTGAGGGAATATTTGTTCTACCTTTATCTCCTCGTTGGGTTCGACACTCTTACTTATCAAAAACTGTTGCGATCCCCTATACTTGTGGGTTATCACCTACCACCCTTCATCCAACCTTACACGTATGATAAACAATCACCTTTATTTACTTGCATAACATGGACAAATTCCACTTTACTTTAGTAGTCAGCAAACTTATCATCTGTACCCTTATAAAAAAATGAGTTGGTGGTGATGGTGTGCCTGCCATCTGGTAATACAGACCGTATGATCTATATCTGAGGATAGAAAGCAAACTATGTTAATTTTACAAAAGATACCGACACCTCTCTCCGCATCATTATCTCTCGCAACCTCATTGCTCAGCAATTAAAAAGGAATAAGTCTCTGGAGCAATCTATCATGCATGGTGGCTGCTGCCGCCTGTCAGCGCCGTCCATCCCCATGCCTCCGCCCATTCCGACCACCAGTCACCACCACGCTCCACTCCTCCTCGCCTTATCTCTCATCTTTCATTTTTTCGATGACATTCTCAAGATACCAGTTTTCCGATAAAATTCTTGAGATATCATTAGTTTTTACACATGGGATTACTCCTGCATGGGTCAATCACAACATGTGTTCTATAAAAAATGCATATTGATGTTCCGTGCAATGCACGGGAATCTTGCTTGTAATTACATAACGCAAATCACGAGCAGGAAGTGACATTTTTTTGACACAACCACGTTAACATGGCCACGTAAATCACTAGCTAAAGTAAATACCATTATACTTATATCCCGATGCAAAAGGTTGAGTACATGTCCGAAGAGTAGAGTCGCACACACGCACTCTGTCTCTCAGAATCTCTCTCTCACACACACCAGTTACGTGACGCCCACTTAAGCAGACACGTATGTTACAATTTGTGCACCTGCGGGTACACGTGATGCTGCGCATTTATTTAAGCCGGTAGGCGAACCCAAACAGTAGCTGCATTTATTCCCCTCCCGCCGCCTCTTCTCTAGTCGCCAACGCCCGGTAGCCATGGGCCAGCCGAAGGTAACAACATACGTCATACTCCCGCCAGAGCGGCGCTTTAATATGGAAATTTTAGTGGTCATGCATGCATCTTTTTGTGCTAGCACTCCTATATAAGGGTTGACCAGTCGCTTCCCACGGACGTGCGTGGGCGGTGGAAGAGGAAGGAGAAGGGAAGCGGGCTGTGGAGTAACGTTTTTTACCACAAATTCTTAGGAAACTGAGTGCAATAATTGAGTAGTTTTGCAAACTACCAGTACTACACCTGAAACGGTTCAAAACCTATACTCCCTTGCCAGCGCGCGCTTCCCGCATGAAACGATCAGCGTCACCCTGGAGCGTTAGTGCCGCATTAATGCCCGGCCAGAGCGGAGGCAACCTCTCATTGGCGCCGGCTTTGAAGTGGCGCGACGGCCGAGAGAGCACCGCTTCCCGGTGCACGTGACTGCTCCGCGTCGAGACTAGCCATAGGTGCTGTTTGGATCCATGGGTTAGAGTTAGTTTGAGCTAGTTGGGTCTCAAATAGCCCTAAACTATCCAAGCATGAGGGTTAAATTGGAGCAAGTTGCACCGAACCCACCAAAAAAAACTATCCCACCCAAGAGGTGCTAACTGGAGATAGTTCTCATTGGGACCACTGAAAAATCACTTTTCTCTCTCCATGAAGTGCATTTATTGTCAATCTAACCTTGTCACCCAAACACCTCTTTGGCTACAGTTAGTCAGGGTTAGTCATGAGTTAGTCTAACCTCTAGCTAAGTTAGAGTATCAAACAGGAGCAGTATAGGACATGCAAGTTGCTCAAAGCATACATGCAAATTCGTACATGAAAGGATTTTTTCTTTTTGAAAATGGAACGTGAAAGGAATTTTTTTAGAATGCTCTAGGCATGTCGCTAACATGTGATAGTTAACCGACCTCAATAGACGGCAGAAATGCCAGCCCGCCGCACATTGATAGAGACAAGGAGGGAGAAGCGATACAGGCTGCTGGATTACTAGGGATAGATGTCGCACGGAAGCCAAGAAATATGGTGATAGCGTGTGTTAGCCATGTACTAGTATGATACTACATTGGGCTGCCATGTTTCGTACTCTTCCATTCCATTGTGGAGATGATTGGTTAGTTTTATATCGCTGAATAATATTAAATATTATGAGTGCAGACGCTCCACCACGAGGTTCCTTGCTCCTTCTCGGTCGTCCGGAATCTATGTTCTTCCACTCTATATTTTTTACGTGAGCTTTGTGCATCCTTTTGCCAACACGCGAGACATGTAGCATCAAGATGCACGTGTTATGCAAGGATCGTTCCATCTATATGAAGAACACGTGGGACTGGAACTACGAGACGAACATGTACCCAGGAGTGGACGTACAAACCTAAGTAATGTAGCGCAGTAAGTGAAGTAGAAAGGCACAAATGGTATGAACATGCGTGGCATATAGGGTGTGTTTGGTTGCGTTCTTGTCTCAGCATAGTTGTTCCCTCTTCATGCATGCTCAACTCAACACCCCTCTTCATGCATGCTCTCTTCATGCACGCTTCTAGTGTATTTGTGCTAAACTAGTGTGGACTCATGCACCCTCCATACACTCTACCAAACACCCAAAAGTAGGTTGAGAAGGGAACTCTTGGGCGGCATTTGTCTCTTACTACGTACTACCACTAAATGTTGTACGTGCAATGCACGGTGATGTTATGGAGTACGTGCCTAAGTACTCTACTACTACTATATTAGTTGGAGGTACATATTAACTTCTATATTTGTTTATGTGTATGTGCCCCGAGACCTTCCAACTAGACGTGTCTTTGTCTCCAGGTCGCACTTTGTATCGTTCATACCACTAAGTACTACTATGTGTGGTCTCCGACCCAGAAGTGGTAGAAGTGGAGACGCTCTACCACGCTGTTTTTTTACGCCGGGCTCTACCATGCTGTTCATGTCTCACTCCTTTCGCTGACGTGTGGGACATCCAGCACGTGTCGTGTTTGGCACCCTTCATCGTAAGAGTTGAAATGCTAGCATTCATCAGAAATAAAAAATAATTATAAATTAGCAGTGATACTATTTTTTTGCGAACCAATCAGCAGTGATACTATACCACGTGGTTTCCTTGCTCCTCGATATCGGAAAGAATACTTCCGTTCGCCAACATGTGGGACGTCGACCATCCTGGTCCACTTGCCATGCACGCAGAACTCCAAGGGAGTCACCCAGGTTGTCGCGCCATAGTAACAATGACTAATGAACC
The DNA here is from genome assembly GCF_018294505.1 of Triticum aestivum. Taxonomy (NCBI): domain Eukaryota; kingdom Viridiplantae; phylum Streptophyta; class Magnoliopsida; order Poales; family Poaceae; genus Triticum; species Triticum aestivum. Next base: position 41,113,587 of record NC_057809.1, read on the forward strand.
GTCAAATCATAGGCCCACTTCCCACTTTGAAGTTGCTTGGATGAAGGAACCATAGTGACTTCGTTGAATTCCGCTTCTTGAAGAAAACTACTGTACCAGCAGTACTGCTAGCTACAATAGTTACTCCAATAGAGGCCTCCTTTCGTTCATAGGATAGGAATATGAAAATCATAGGAAGTGAGATGACATGCATCTCAATTCCTATAGAGAAAGAGATGCCATTTGATGCTTAGGATAGGAATTTTTCCATTTAGTCTAGGCTAATGTACTGGTAATTTGCTCTAAAACTACAGTAGTAACTAGTAGTACTGGTACATGCTCGTACTCAGACACACACACACACACACACTAACTACCAGTACTACTACTTCTCACATGTTGGCCAGACGCCGACGTTCTCCTTCCCGGCTTTGTCGGCGACACCCCACCGTGCTTGGATCTCCGCCGACCTCTCCGCAGCAGCGCGTGCGTCCTTTTCTTTCTTGCGGCGGAGGGCCTCTCTTTTCTTGAGTGCTTTCTGAATTTTCCGCTCCCTTTGTGCGGCTTTGGCTGCCTCTTGCTCTACCGCCCATTCGGCCTTGGCATCTTCAAATTCCTCCCACATAGTTGTGAGGTCGCGAGCGGCAATGAACTTGGCACGGCGAGATGCCATCGCTTCCCTACCATTTTGTGTGCGGTCGTGGGCGGCAAGGAACTCGACGCGGCGGGATGCCATCGTGCCTTACCGGTTAGTGTGCAGCGCGGTGGCATGAACGACGCTTGGTGAGAGCTCTAGGGTGGAGTGGCCAGACAACCGTATAGTGCATTGGTTTGTCAAGAGCTCAAGGACAAAAGACGAAGCAAATTTGGATTCCCCTTCAATCCTGGTCATTTATTACCGAGTAAAATGCATTAGCGGTCATCGAACTTGTCTTGATAGCTCACTTTGATCATTGTATACGAGATATGGTAATTATACGGTCACTGGCTCAGCGTATAGCTCCGTATTTGTCTGGTTGACAAGTCAAACAGTCCGCATGCGCCTCATCAACTCATGTTCTTTATCTATCTATGCGGGCCTACCTGTCAATGGAGAAAGAAATACTGTAAAAACCAAAATTATGCTAGAGTCCGGACCGCTTCCGGAGCTCACTCTCACCGCCATGGCCCCTCAAGATGCCAGCTGCCCGCCGCATGCATGCATAGCAAGTAGTACTCCTTATGTGGAGGAGAGAAAGGCATTGACAAAGTCAAGGAGTGGGCTCTGCAAGAGCCCATCTCTACACGTGCTCCTAGGTATAAAAAAATAATTCTAAAAAAGGCATAAAAAACAATTGTGTCTTAAAAAAAGAAAGGTAAAAAACATTTGAGAGGAAATAGATAGAGAGAAAGTGAGAAAAAGTTGTAACCTGGGCATTACATGAGGAAGGAGGGAGTGGTGCACATGCCAAGTTCACTGGGCTGCCGTGTTTCACACTCCTCTGTCGCAACAGTGGAGACAATAGCTTTCATCAAAAATAAACAATGAATACTTGTTGCTCATCCTCTATATCGAAAAGAATACTTTCATTCGCCGACATGTGGGACGTCGACCATCCTGGTCCACCTGCATGCCATGCACAAAATTATCCTGGTCTACCCCGGTCGTATCGTAGGCCCAACCTTTCCCACTATAAGTTGTTCGGGCGAAGGAACCATCATGACTTTGTTGAATTCTGCTTCTTCAAGAAAACTTACTGTACCAGCAATACTGCTACCACACGCGAAGACTGGACGGCACTGTACCACGTCATATCACTGAAACCCACTAGGGAAAACTAGCCCGCCTAGGTCATCTATTTTGGAACGGAGGGAGTACGTCTCTGCATTGCTATGATTTTGTGTTGCACGTCATATCACTGAAACCCACTAGGCCAAACTAGCCCGCCTAGGTCATCGATCGCTAAGCCTACAATTTTAGGAGCTAGGGCTATTGGTCGATCGACGAGGGATAAGTATAAGCGTAGCACAAGCTCATCAGCCCCAACGTTTCTCTTTGGTGAGTGTCTTGCAAGTATTATAGCTCGCACAGTAGCTAGCCTACTAACACTAAGAATCATCAAACAAGCCCTGCTGATATGATAAACAGTTCAAACTTACATCTAATCATGCCATATATTACATCAAAAGCTGGTGAGGATACATCTGTTTCCATAACTCGGAGAGGGTTCGCATGATTCATCGCATGATTCACTATCAAACAAAAGTCGCAAGATCCACCCACATAAGATAGTGCACTAGCCCTAAGATGGTTTGATAACACGCATCATTTTGGTAATTAAACACAGGGCAATGCAAACTACCCTGAAGGATTAGCGCGACCAACTATTTCTTGTCATCGATCTCTCGGGCAATGACCATAGCACAGACAGCGGCATGGGAATAGATTTCTAGGGCGATGTCCGTAGGACTGACCGCGACATCAGAATCGATCTCTGGGGCGATGTCCACAAGATGGACAGCGGCATCGGAATCAATCTCCGGGGCGATGCCAACAGGACGGGCCACGACATCGGAATCATCAAGGACGTCCACCAGCACCTGCACAACCCTAACATATTAGCAAGCACATTGCAAATAATCAAAAACCACAACTATGGTAATAAGCCATTATTTTTTACCTTGTGCAGCTCACCTGGGGATCTCATCCCTCCGGGGGCCATCTCCTCGTCCTCGATGGGGGCCATCACCTTGCCAGGGGAATACTTCTTCTCAACGGCGACTATCTCCTCAAACTCGATCTTGAGCCTCACATAGGTGGCAATCAGAGTTCCTGGGGTAGGCGCGGTGGGGCCCTTGCTGTTCTTCCAACTTCCTTTGAGAAGTTCGTCCGCCATCGTCCTCAACTCTTTGTCCAATGCTTGTTTCTTGGAGTTCTTCGTCTCCATGGGTTGGCCCGCCAACATGGTCAACTCGTTGGTCAGTGCTCGCTTCCTGGAGATCGCTGTCTCCAGTGGGTTGTCCACTGGCAACTCTTTGCCTAGTGCTCCAGGATCCATCAATGAACTGACAACCAAAAAGCAATCGAAAGGAAACCACAATCGCAATGAAAACGGGAAAAGAATAGGATGTGAGAGTCGGTCGGTGCTTCGCAAAAAGTGTTGGGGAACGTAGCAGAGATTCAAAATTTACCTACGTGTCACCAAGATCTATCTATGGAGAGACCAGCAACGAGTAGAAAGAGAGTGCATCTACATACCCTTGTAGATCGCTAAGCGGAAGCGTTCAAGTGAACGGGGTTGATGGAGTCGTACTCGCCGTGATTCAAATCACCGATGATCCTAGTGCCGAACGGACGGCACCTCCGCGTTCAACACACGTACAGCCCGGTGACGTCTCCCACGCCTTGATCCAGCAAGGAGAGAGGGAGAGGTTGAGGAAGACTCCATCCAACAGCAGCACAACGGCGTGGTGGTGGTGGAGGAGCGTGGCAATCCTGCAGGGCTTCGCCAAGCACCACGGGAGAAGAGGAGTACTTGGGAGAGGGGGAGGGCTGCGCCAGAACTTCGTGTCAAGCTCCCATGTGTCTCCCCACTATATATAGGGGTGGAGGGGCTGGTTTCTTGCCCTCCAAGTCCATTGGGGCGTTGTCCAAGGTGGGAGGAAAGAAATCCCATCATTTCCTTCCCCACCGATTGTTATCCCCCCTTTTTATGGATCTTGATCTTATCCCTTCGGGATATGATCTTATTCCTTCTAAGGGGGGATCTTGGTGCGCCTTGACCAGGGGTGTGGGGTCTTTCCCCCACTACCCACGTTCATGTGGGTCCCCCCATGCAGGTGGGCCCCACTCCGGAACCTTCTAGAACCTTCCCGGTACAATACCGAAAAATCCCGAACATTTTCCGGTGGCCAAAATAGGACTTCCCATATATAAATCTTTACCTCCAGACCATTCCGGAACTCCTCGTGACGTCCGGGATCTCATCCGGGACTCCGAACAACATTCGGTAACCACATACAAACTTCCTTTATAACCCTAGCGTCATCGAACCTTAAGTGTGTAGACCCTACGGGTTCGGGAGACATGCAGACATGACCGAGACGTTCTCCGGTCAATAACCAACAGCGGGATCTGGATACCCATGATGGCTCCCACATGTTCCACGATGATCTCATCGGATGAACCATGATGTCAAGGACTTAATCAATCCCGTATTCAATTCCCTTTGTCTATCGGTATGTTACTTGCCCGAGATTCGATCGTCGGTATCCAATACCTTGTTCAATCTCGTTACCGGCAAGTCACTTTACTCATTCCGTAACACATCATCCCGTGATCAACTCCTTGGTCACATTGCGCATATGATGATGTCCTACCGAGTGGGCCCAGAGATACCTCTCCGTTTACACGGAGTGACAAATCCCAGTCTCGATCTGCATAAAACAATAGATACTTTCGGAGATACCTGTAGTGCACCTTTATAGTCACCCAGTTATGTTGTGACGTTTGATACACCCAAAGCACTCCTACGGTATCCAGGAGTTACACGCTCTCATGGTCAAAGGAAGAGATACTTGACATTGGCAAAGCTCTAGCAAACGAACTACACGATCTTTGTGCTAGGCTTAGGATTGGGTCTTGTCCATCACATCATTCTCCTAATGATGTGATCCCGTTATCAACGACATCCAATGTCCATAGCCAGGAAACCATGACTATCTGTTGATCACAACGAGCTAGTCAACTAGAGGCTCACTAGGGACATATTGTGGTCTATGTATTCACACGTGTATTACGATTTCCGGATAATACAGTTATAGCATGAATAAAAGACAATTATCATGAACAAGGAAATATAATAATAACACTTTTATTATTGCCTCTAGGGCATATTTCCAACAGTCTCCCACTTGCACTAGAGTCAATAATCTAGTTCACATCGCCATGTGATTAACACTCACAGGTCACATCGCCATGTGACTAATACCCAAGAGTTTTAGGTTTGATCATGTTGCTTGTGAGAGAGGTTTTAGTCAACGGGTCCGAACCTTTCAGATCCGTGTGTGCTTTACAAATCTGTATGTCATCTCCTAGATGTAGCTACCACGCTCTATTTGGAGCTATTCCAAATAACTGTTCTACTTGGAGCTATTCTAAATTGTTGCCCCATAATACGTATCCGGTATCTCTTCTTAGAGCTATCCGGATAGGTGTTAAGCTTGCACCTCCATAATCGAGAAAATTCCTTAGTCCACTAGTTACCAAGGATAACTTTGACCGCTGTCTGTGATCCATTCATGGATCACTCTTGTACCCCTTGACTGACTCATGGCAAGGCACACTTCAGGTGCGGTACTCAGCATGGCATACTGTAGAGCCTATGTCTTAAGCATAGGGGACGACCTTCGTCCTTTCTCTCTATTCTGCCGAGGTCGAGCTTTAAGTCTTAACTTCGTACCTTACAACTCAGGCAAGAACTCCTTCTTTGACTGGTCCATCTTGAACACCTTCAAGATCATGTCAAGGTATGTGCTCATTTGAAAGTATTATTAAGCATTTTGATCTATCCTTATAGATCTTGATGCTCAATGTTCAAGTAGCTTAATCCAGGCTTTCCATTGAAAAACACTTTCAAAATAACCCTATATGCTTTCCAGAAATTCTACGTCATTTCTGATCAACAATATGTCAACAACATATACTCATCAGAAATTCTATAGTGCTCCCACTCACTTCTTTGGAAATACAAGTTTCTCATAAACTTTGTACAAACCCAAAATCTTTGATCATCATCAAAGCATACATTCCAACTCCGAGATGCTCACTCCAGTCCTTAGAAGGATTGCTGGAGCTTTGCATACTTATTAGCATCTTTCGGGATTGACAAAACCTTCCGGTTGTATCACATACAACCTTTCCTCAAGAAAATCATCGAGGAAACAATGTTTTGACATCCTATCTGCAAGATTTCATAAATAATGTAGTAATCGCTAATATAATTCCAACAGACTCTTAGCATCGCTATGAGTGAGAAAATCTCATCGTAGTCAACTTCTTGAACTTGTCGGAAAACATCTTAACGACAAGTCGAGCTTTCTTAATGGTAATTCTTACCATCATTGTCTGTCTTCCTTTTAAAATCCATCCGTACTCATTTGCCTTACGACCGTCGAGCCGTTCTGCCAAAGTCTTCACTTTGTTTTCATACATGGATCCTCTCTCGGATTTTATGGCCTCAAGCCATTTATCGGAATCCGGGCCCACCATCGCTTCTCCATAGCTCGTAGGCTCATTGTTGTCTAGCAACATGACTTCCAAGACAGGATTACGTACCACTCTCAAGTAGTACACATCCTTGTCATCCTACGAGGTTTGGGAGTGACTTGATCTGAAGTTTCATGATCACTATCATAAGCTTCCACTTCAATTGGTGTAGGTGCCACGGGAACAACTTCCTGTGCCCTGCTACACACTGGTTGAAGTGATGGTTCAATAACCTCATCAAGTCTCCACCATCCTCCCACTCAATTCAAGTGATTGTTGCACTCAGACAATCTGAGCACAAGCTCAACGATTGAGATTTTCTCCCTTAGTTTGCAGGCTAAGAGAATCGTCGGAGGTCTTATACTCTTGACGTGAGCACGAGCCTGAAATCCCAATTTCAGCCCTCGAAACATCTCATATGTTCCGCGATGTTTCGAAAACGTCTTTGGTGCCTCTACTTAAACCATTTAACTGAACTATCACGTAGTTATCAAAACGTGTATGTTCGATGTTCGAAACATCCACGAACGACGTTTGGGGTTCAGCACACTGAGCAGTGCATTAAGGACATAAGCTTTCTACTGTTCGCATAATCTCTAGTATCAACTTTCAACTATATTTTCTCTAGGAACATATCTAAAACAGTAGAACTAAAGCGCGAGCTACGACATAATTTGCAAAAGGTCTTTTGACTATGTTCAGGATAATTAAGTTCATCTTATGAACTCCCACTCAGATAGACATCCCTCTGGTCATCTAAGTGATTACATGATCCGAGTCAACTAGGTCGTGTCCGATCATCATGTGAGACGGACTAGTCATCATCGGTGAACATCTTCATGTTGATCGTATCTACTATACGACTCATGCTCGACCTTTCGGTCTCCGTGTTCCGAGGCCATGTCTGTACATGCTAGGCTCGTCAAGTTAACCCTAAGTGTTTTCGCTGTGTACAACTGTCTTACACCCGTTGTATGTGAACGTAAGAATCCATCACACCCGATCATCACGTGGTGCTTAGAAGCGACGAACTGTAGCAACGGTGCACAGTTAGGGGAGAACACTTCTTGAAATTGTTGTAAGGGATCATCTTATTTACTACCGTCGTTCTAAGAAAACAAGATGCATAAACATGATAAACATCACATGCAATCAAATAGTGTAGTGACATGATATGGCCAAAATCATATAGCTCCTTTGATCTTCATCTTCGGGGCTCCATGATCATCTTGTCACCGGCATGACACCATGATCTCCATCATCGTGTCTTCATGAAGTTGTCACGCCAATGACTACTTCTACTTCTATGACTAACGCATTTAGCAATAAAGTAAAGTAGTTTACATGGCGTTCTTCAATGACACGCAGGTCATACAATAAATAAAGACAACTCCTATGGCTCCTGCCGGTTGTCATACTCATCGACATGCAAGTCGTGAATCCTATTACAAGAACATGATCAATCTCATACATCACATATATCATTCATCACATCCTTTTGGCCATATCACATCACATAGCATACCCTGCAAAAACAAGTTAGACGTCCTCTAATTGTTGTTTGCATGTTTTACGTGGCTGCTATGGGTTTCTAGCAAGAACGTTTCTTACCTATGCAAAACCACAACGTGATATGCCAATTGCTATTTACCCTTCATAAGGACCCTTTTCATCGAATCCGTTCCGACTAAAGTGGGAGAGACTGGCACCTGCTAGCCACCTTATGCACCAAGTGCATGTCAATCGGTGGAACCTGTCTCACGTAAGAGTACGTGTAAGGTCGGTCCGGGCCGCTTCATCCCACAATACCGTTGAAACAAGATTGGACTAGTAACGGTAAGCATATTGAACAACATCAACGCCCACAACTACTTTGTGTTCTACTCGTGCAAAGAATCTACGCAATAGACCTAGCTCATGATGCCACTGTTGGGGAACGTAGCAGAAATTCAAAATTTACCTACGTGTCACCAAGATCTATCTATGGAGAGACCAGCAACGAGTAGAAAGAGAGTGCATCTACATACCCTTGTAGATCGCTAAGCGGAAGTGTTCAAGTGAACGGGGTTGATGGAGTCGTACACGTCGTGATTCAAATCACCGATGATCCTAGTGCCGAACGGACGGCACCTCCGCGTTCAACACACGTACAGCCCGGTGACGTCTCCCACGCCTTGATCCAGCAAGGATAGAGGGAGAGGTTGAGGAAGACTCCATCCAACAGCAGCACAACGGCGTGGTGGTGGTGGAGGAGCGTGGCAATCCTGCAGGGCTTCGCCAAGCACCACGGGAGAAGAGGAGTACTTGGGAGAGGGGGAGGGCTGCGCCAGAACTTCGTGTCAACCTCCCATGCGTCTCCCCACTATATATAGGGGTGGAGGGGCTGGTTTCTTGCCCTCCAAGTCCATTGGGGCGTTGGCCAAGGTGGGAGGAAAGAAATCCCATCATTTCTTTCCCCACCGATTGTTATCCCCCCTTTTTAGGGATCTTGATCTTATCCCTTCGGGATATGATCTTATTCCTTCTAAGGGGGGATCTTGGTGCGCCTTGACCAGGGGTGTGGGGCCTTGCCCCCACTACCCACGTTCATGTGGGTCCCCCCATGCAGGTGGGCCCCACTCCGGAACCTTCTAGAACCTTCCCGGTACAATACCGAAAAATCCCGAACATTTTCCGGTGGCCAAAATAGGACTTCCCATATATAAATCTTTACCTCCGGACCATTCCGGAACTCCTCGTGACGTCCGGGATCTCATCCGGGACTCCGAACAACATTCGGTAACCACATACAAACTTCCTTTATAACCCTAGCGTCATCGAACCTTAAGTGTGTAGACCCTACGGGTTCGGGAGACATGCAGACATGACCGAGACGTTCTCCGGTCAATAACCAACAGCGGGATCTGGATACCCATGATGGCTCCCACATGTTCCACGATGATCTCATCGGATGAACCACGATGTCAAGGACTTAATCAATCCCGTATTCAATTCCCTTTGTCTATCGGTATGTTACTTGCCCGAGATTCGATCGTCGGTATCCAATACCTTGTTCAATCTCGTTACCGGCAAGTCACTTTACTCGTTCTGTAACACATCATCCCGTGATCAACTCCTTGGTCACATTGCGCATATGATGATGTCCTACCGAGTGGGCCCAGAGATACCTCTCCGTTTACACGGAGTGACAAATCCCAGTCTCGATCTGCATAAAACAATAGATACTTTCGGAGATACCTGTAGTGCACCTTTATAGTCACCCAGTTACGTTGTGACATTTGATACACCCAAAGCACTCCTACGTTATCCAGGAGTTACACGCTCTCATGGTCAAAGGAAGAGATACTTGACATTGGCAAAGCTCTAGCAAACGAACTACACGATCTTTGTGCTAGGCTTAGGATTGGGTCTTGTCCATCACATCATTCTCCTAATGATGTGATCCCGTTATCAACGACATCCAATGTCCATAGCCAGGAAACCATGACTATCTGTTGATCACAACGAGCTAGTCAACTAGAGGCTCACTAGGGACATATTGTGGTCTATGTATTCACACGTGTATTACTATTTCCGGATAATACAGTTATAGCATGAATAAAAGACAATTATCATGAACAAGGAAATATAATAATAACACTTTTATTATTGCCTCTAGGGAATATTTCCAACAAAAAGAAGGTTCTTGGAATGAAAATATAGCAGCATAACTGATTCGCCCACCTTTCCTTCGTCGGTACAGAAGAAAAATGGCAGAAGTGAGTAGCCCGGAGTGAGGTTTTCTTCAAGAAAGGGAAGAAAGGGCTTGAACAAGCGTTCCAGTGAAATGATGGTTTCTTCATCCAGTCCAACTTGGAGGCCACCTTACCACTGTTGGTAAAGGTGTGAGTTTTGTGATATGACGGGTCATGATGGCCACACCGGGGTTACAGGTGAGTCTCGACTGTAGCACCTCACTGTGATTTGGTGGATGGCACATGGGCCCGGATGCTCTGAAATGTCCCGCGTGTAGATAGAGCGGCTAGTCATATAGGAGTGCTCAATATTGTGCACTGCGACCAAGGCGGAGAGGAAAACGAGAGAACTATGTAATTAATGCATGAGTTTAATTGGGTAGTTTTGTAAAGTACGAGATACATTCCTCCAATCGCAAAATGCCTTGGTTCATGAGATTTGAGATTTGAGCCCTATAAACCGGAAGGGAGGGAGTACTGCACACGGTGTAATCTAGTCACTTGTTGAAATCTCTATAAAGGCAAATACTCCTTTCCGGTTTACAGGGCTATACTACTCCCTCCGTCTAGGTGTGTAAGTCATCTTACGGAAACCAAATAGTCCCAAAACACTTAGGCGCGGTGCATTAACTTCTACCTTGTTTCTTGTTTCTTGACATATCAACCAATAAGAGATGACAGGTGTGCATGCTTTTAATGACTTGTAATGGCTAGTTCATTGCATGCAATGCTATTAATTAGCAAATAAACATTGGTGACCCCAGGAGGAAACAGTGCTAAGCACGTGGACCTATGCAGAATGAGTATCAACCAATGGATAATGGAGTTTAATTGTTAAACAATAGCAATTTTGTGTCATGCAAGAGCCTGGATAGTACTCCAAGGACCGCACCACGCGAGCGTTCGCAACTGCCACATTCGGGTTGCGCTTGGATCTTCACCTCTTCGAGAAGATGAACAATAATGATGTTAATCCTACTTCTACAGTATCGAATCCACTGCTGCATGTCCGTCCACCTCGTGCGGGAGGGATAGCGAAAGCTTCAACTTACTGCTCCTGCCTTTGCGTCCATGACAGGTGGGCCCAACAGGTGGTTGGCCCTCCTGTCATGCAACCAAAGGCAGGTGCAGTTAAGGCACCGGAGCTCAGTCCGCGAGGGAGAGGGCACTGTAGTAATCAAATTTATCGGTCTTGTATGAGTTGACGAAGATAGGGGTTGCTTGCTTGCTACGGTTACTCACTACGTATATATAGGCCAGAGCCTCCGCGCTTGCTTGCTAGGGTTGCTCTATTCACACACTCTCATCCTCTCCATATTTAAACAAGATAGGGGGTAGTAACACTGTCTTTCTCCCTTCAAAAAACACTAGCTTTCTATCCTCACTGCTGGTTACAGATCCGGACATATCCCCCTCCGCCGGTGAAGGGGAGGAGGGGCAGCGTTTAGGCCGTCGTCGATAGCGAGGGAGGAGACCCACTGCTGGCCGCACCATTATCTCTGGCCAAGCACTGGCGTGGGAGGTCCTCCGATCCCTTCGTCGTTGCCTGTGGGCGGATCCGGCCTCCCGCCGCCCACCTTTCCACATCCCGACGACCTTCAGGTATATCTTCGTTCGAAACCGCCTTAGCTCTACTTCCCTAGCTCGCTACGTCGCTGCATGTGCATCATTTTCTACCTCTCAGCCCCTCTCGATCGGATGGTCCAACGTTACATATTTTTTTTCTTCTATTGTTAGAGGTAAAGCTACTTCATGGAGTCGAATCTTGTACTCCCTCCGTCCGAAAATACTTGTCATTGAAATGGATGTATCTAGATGTATTTTAGTTCTAGACACATCCATTTTGATGACAAGTAATTCCGGACGGAGGGAGTACTTGGTTCAAACAAGAAATAAAGTGGGGGTGGGGGAATTTAGTATGTACATCGGACTTGGTACAAACAGGAAGGAAAGGGGGTGAAAGTAGTATAGACTGGTCATCCAACCGGTCTCTTGGTCGAAAAGGGAAATATAGGGGTAACGCTGTACACAGTGGTATGACCAGGACTAGATTTGCTATCCACACATAGGAGTAGGTGGCTAGAGTGAACAAAAATGGGACCAACCCAGATATGTTTCTTGGATGTTTGTTTCTCGGGGCAACAAACTATGAATCACCACTTTATGCCCCTGTTTACGTACATGGTGCTGGACTGCTGGTGCACCCACTGTTATAAGCCATGACAAGTTTAGCCAAATGTTTTTGCCTGTAATTGTTTGAGACTCTGACTGTTTCCTCTGTGCCTTTTTGTGCAAACAGGGATATCCAATTCACCTGGTTGCTGTTGTGACCTTTTGGTGCACTGCACAAAACTCTTCTTAAAAGAAGTGACTTTTGTGCTGTTTAACTGGAATGTCAGAATGGAACAGTTGGTTCATTTTGGTGGAACTGCACAAAGGGAGATCTGTGTTCCAATCCTCATCATCCATATTGGCGCCATAACCTTCCTTTAGGTAAGAATGATATTTAATGCATGTGTTCATCTCTATTTTCCGACTGCCATGAGAAAATAATGTTGTTTTTTACTAGTACACTTGTACTCCCTCACTGACAAAACCAATTCTGAATTAGAAGGCCAATCATGTACTTGGTTTCACCAACTGGTGAGGAGAAAGAGAAACAGAGCATGAAGAGGAAGAAGAAGAAGAAGAATAAACAGTGCCAAGGCGATCTTGCTGAAGCCAGAGGCCTCAGTCGAGGCCATTCAAGGGCTCCGGCAACGACTACCTTACATGTGAGACGATCCTCCAGGGAGCCCTTCCACTTCTGCTGTCTCACTTAATTAATTAGGAGTACTTAAGTACCACTAATTTATTACTGCCTAATTTTCCTGTTGGAGTTAAACAAATCTTTAGTAGGACCCTATGCTGAATCATGTACGTGTGTATGTTTGTCTATGGAGGTGAATCATGTGGTGGAGCAGGGAGGGAATATTATTAGTGTCATGACATAATAGTGCTATTGTTTTGCATGTCAATTTATTGCCATTGGTTCAATGAGGCAATGTTTTGCGTATTGTCCATCATGAATTTGATGCTACTGGTTGAGTAATATGCTAATGTCTTCCTATCCTTTCTCACTAAGCTAATGAAGGTTTCACCTTGTTCCTACTTGTGCAAACAGGGATCATGTTGTGCCAATCATACATTAAATGGAACTACACAAGACAATACAATGAACTGTATCCCAGCCAGTGCTTTAACTCTGCTGGAAGTTCTTGATAATCTTTCGATATAATCTCAGCACTGGTAAACAAGAGTGATTTCAACCATACATTTGAAGTGCACAAAAATATATACTATTGTGTGATTCCAGTGAGTGCTTTATCATCTCTTATGGGACTACATGAATAAGCTTTTTTTCTCAGGTTGGTACGGGCCTAAGGCCTTCATCCATATTAGTTTGCTGTCATCTCTATTTGTATCGTGCTACTGTCATGAGAAACTCCTTTATCTTTGCACGTTAAAGTTTTGCAACCTATGATAAATGGCAATGCTTTGAGTGTTGAGTTGAGCTAATTGGCACTGATTAAATAAACTAATACCTCTCTTTAAGCAAGACTACTATGTTGCTAACTTTACCCATTAAGATAATGAGGGTGCTTCTATTTGTTAGTGTATGTTTCATAAACTAGTCCCACTATTACAGTAATCTCACTCTCTCAATATATGTGCCAACAGGGATGCTCGATTTTGGTGGAACTGCACAAAAACTTTGGGTGCTTCATTGCCTCGACAGCTTCCGTCCTTTCCTGTCAGTCGCTAAACTCCGCATGCTTTCTTCCTTTGCTGTCAGTCGCTTGGCTTATCTCGGCTTCCAGTCAAAGGAAATAGTAATTGATATGCTACCTCACACAGGTTGGTACTGGTCTTTATCCTGATTATTGTGCCTGTCATATGTATTGGTAATTTGGTATTGTGCTACTGTTTGCCGATTTCATAAAGGAGTAATTTGGAGCCTGAACTCGCAGGCAAATCATTACATCGGGTGATTTCAGTAGAACTGCACAAAATGATCAGATGGACAGGTACTTATGCTGCTGCTATGTACTCCAAAGTTCACTCAGACAAGCATCGATGTTGACAAGAAGTGCCTATATTCATTCGAGTATCAACCGGCGTCAACCAATTGTCAAACTCCAAGTGTTAGGAGAGTGAACGCCAAAAATATTGCTTGGTGCATAGCCCAGAAAAACGCAGTCCAGTCTTTGGTCCCAACTTGTGCCTTTTGGTTATCGGCACATATGGTAGCGAACTATATGGCATGGAGTCTAAAGATTCCAGACAAGTTGGTTGACGCGTATATTCATCTGGCACTTAATCAGTCTGCACGCCAAGGATGCTCCATTTCAGTTGAACTGCACAAAAAATTTGGGTGGTTCATTTTCTCAACCGCCTCCTTTCTCGTCTTCAATGTAGAATTTTGGCGAGATACAGGACCAAGATGACCCAGTAAACTGGTTGGATGAAAGTAGTGGCCAAGTTGCTCAAACCTCCCTCGGCACGAGGCCACTATTTGAGGATAAACCTACAAGCAAAGTTCAGATTGTCTGTGCTGCCTCTTATGTACTCGAAAGTTTACTCGTACAAGAACTAATTTTAGCAAGAAGTACCTCCGATTGAACACCATTTACCAGTCTGTACCCTAGGTAATTAAAGTTCGTCCATGGATCATATTGGCTGTGATCTCAATCATTTGGATGCATAAACATACTGAACATGTGTATATCTGAATCTTTTTGTAAATTATGTATGAATATTGTCGTGTGATCTATCAATCATTTGGATGCATAGATATGCTGAGCTTGTGTATATATGAATCTTTTGAGTTGTTGATTGTGAATGTTGGCTATGGATATGAACGTGTCCTGTGAACCTGAGTTTGATATGAATGTTTACCTTTTCTGTTGTATTTGTGTGTGAACTTGTTAGTATGCCTACTGTGGGGTATAAAACGCAGGTCTCTTATAAAAGTAATGCTGTGTCCAATTTATGTTTTCCCTTCTAACCACATTATATATATTTATATTATTACTATTATCGTATATTTTATAGAGACTTATATATACATTATAAAAACATCCCAACTTATAAAAGTAAATGTTTAACGGAAGTTGGCAAGGAAAATCCTGGTTGTTTTTGACTCACAGGCAAGGAAAATCCTGGTGATTGCGTACAAAAGCTTGCGAAGATTTTAAGGACCAATTTAATAATAACGCGCTCATTTTTATTTTGAGCAATAACTCGCTAATTTCTTAATTATATATATAAAAATGTGCCTCTCCGGTTTATTCTTTGATATTAATTGCTCCTTCTAACATAACATTATACTCCCTCCGTCCGAAAATACTTGTCATCAAAATGGACAAAAAGGGATGTATCTAAAACTAAAATACATCTAGATACATCCCTTTTATCCATTTTGATGACAAGTATTTCCGGACGGAGGGAGTATATATAACGAGCCCACCTAATACGTGTATTTCAAGGAAGTGCAAATGGGCTGGGATTTCTTAGAAAATATAAATGGGCCTGATTGACGCGAAATTATTTGTTCACCCAGCCCAGCAAATGGACTGTACATTCTAGAAAACATGGGTTAAATATATGCCACATTTTTGCAGGCTGACATGTGGGCCAATAGGTCGAAGCCTACGCAGGGCGTTGTCAACTTGGTCAACAAATGATTGTGTCATCCACAGCCATTGGATTTATATCCAACGGCCGGCATGCACCTTCAATCTCTCGTCTTCTTCCTCCAGCGTCGCCGGGACCGCCTGGTCCGGCCTCCGGCGGCTAGCGGCTCTGCTTAGCACGCATCGCTGCGAAGCACTACCCCACCGCCGGCCAGGCTATCCCTCCACCCCTCGACACCTCCTGTTATTCTCCACAGACTACAGCCCCACGCCGCAACAGAACCAGTTATAACCCTTCTCCTCCTCTCAATCTGCGACTCCACTGCCGCGTTTTCCCATCTTCGAGTCGTTCCCGTCCGGGGCCTCGCCGTCGTCCACCGCCTCGCTGCGTTCGGTGCGGCGTGGTCAACAAACGAGAGTCATCGGAAGAGGACTTTACGTGGAGAGCCTGACGGCTGGGACCCACGAGGTCCATGGTCGCACGCAAGGAAAGTTCCTCCTTATTAAGCTGAAAAAATGTTTCCTCCACCTGACAGCTGGGACCCACCGGCTGTATCTTCGCACGGAAGGAAGTGCCTCCTTGTTTTGCGAAAAAAATTATTCATCCCGTTGACAGCTGGGACCCGTCAGATTTGGTGACTGACTTGTGGGCCTACTAAGCGGACGTGTACGCACGGCTTTGTCAACTTAATCAACAAATGATTCTAGCAGCTGGACCGTTGGATGTTAATCCAACAGCCGTGCTCCTTCTTCAACCTCTGTTCTTGCTCCTGTCTCCCGTGGGCGGCACCGCGGCTGTGCTGCCGCGCACCCGAACCAGTGAAGTTTCCCACTCCTCTCCATCTGCGACTCCACTTCAGCTTAATAAATAGTAACGTCTTCGGTTTTAGCCTGGTTTTCCATAGATTAACCAGGCAATTCTCTTCTTCTTAATTAATCGACGAGGCAATTCTTTTGCCTCCGTTTCGAAAAAATAGTAACGTCTAACTGAGCCAGTTAGTTAGATGCGTACACTTGGTGTAGTAGGATCTTTATTCAGTTTGATGCATACACTTGTTCTTTTTTGGTAGCCCTTTTGTAATGATGGCTGATGTTTGGTTTGGAAGAGAGAGCTGCGTCTTCACTCTTCTGGCCTGCTTACTGCTTCTGTTGCACCCCCAGCCCTGGTTGCTGCTGCTGCTGTTTTCAATGTACAATCAGTAGTATATTTCGTCTGTTGGTTGAATAAATGTGTTGTTAGAATGACAAACACAATGTTTTGGAAGTCGTTGCATGGTTCGATCCTTTAGTGCCCCGTACCGTACGTAGCGCATACTATTTATCGTATGGAACACATTTTTTTGAAACTCGGAACACATTTTCCACTTGTTGATAACATGCAGCCCACTGATGAAGGCCCAATAGAGAAGCCCATAATTAACTGGAAGGGAGGCTCTCACATGAATCCGGCCCAGGTACATGCTCATGGTCCCCTAAACATAAATAAGTAAATAAATAAATAAATAAAGCTAAATGCTCATGCACCAGTTCTTTGGGAAAATAGGTAGCCCAGTATTTCTTTTTGAAGAATACCCAAGCTAGGCCTATTTGTTTTCTCCGAATTACTGGGCTGCAAATCTTTCAAGACGAGGAGGGATGCATTCCGGCCTGGCTTAAGAGTATGGTCAATGTCTGTTAAAAGTAATATCAAAAGGGGTTGAAAATTCCAAAAAAATTATAGCAAATGGGATATAAGTTTCTTTTTTGTTTTTGTTCTTCACTGATATCTTATACATATTTCATTCGATTTAACATGACATAGTACTAATTTATTTTTAAATTTGTTTTAGTATGGCTATTTATTTTTGGATTAAGAATATTTCGTTCCCCAGCAAAAATTTGCGAATTTTCAAAATTTCCCACATATTTAGTTAATTTTTTGACCCTAGTACTGACCAGAAAATGGCCAGCAATTCTAAAAATGGAAAACGGGCTGCAATAAATTCCATATGAATTAGAAAATGAGTAAAAATTAAAAAAATAGCAAATGGGTTGTACACGGCATAGATTTCGAGGCTGACTTGTTTACGCAAGGCTTTGACAGTGAACACACGATTCTAGCAGGAGTTAGTGTTGGATGTCCATCCAACGGCCGACGTGCTTCTTCAATCTCTGATCTTCCTGCTCCAGCCGCCTAAACTAGCGCCAGCGGGATTGCTTGCTCCCTCCTCTTGTGGCCCGCCATGATGCCGCGCAGGCTTCCCTGGCCCATCCTACTCCCTCCGCTGGCCTGGCCGCACGCAATCAACTGCCTCCTTATTACGCAAAAAAAATGATTCCTTCCACTGACATCTGGGGCGCACCGGTTGGGAGGCTGGCCTGTGGGCCTACTAAGTTGACGCGTACGCAGGGCTTGTCAACTTAGTCAACAAATGTTTCTAGCAGCAGTAACTGTTGGATTTGAATCGAACAGTCCTGCTGCTTCTTTAATCGCTGGTCTCCTTGCACCAGCCGCCCAAACCAGCGGCGGGGAGACCGCCTGCTCCTGCCTCCAGTGGTCGACTGTGCTGCCGATGAGGCCTCATCACCCCCTACTAGTCCCACCGCTAGCCAGGCCCTGCGGCGATGGAAGCCTCACACCGTAGCCGAACCAGTGAACCCTCATACTCCTCTCCGCGTGGGCATCCACTGCCGCGTCTTCCCCGGCTCCTCGTCGTCCCCTTCCTAGGCCTCGCCGTCGTCCACCGCCTTGGTGCTCTTGGCGCGGCGTGGTCAACGACATTCCATCGGAAGAGTATTGTACGTGGAGAGGCCAGCTTTTTTGTGATTTGCCAAGTAAGTCGCTCTGTCAGGCCTGTTGGGCTGCAAATCATTCAAGACGAGGAGAGCTTTCATTCGGCTGGCCGAGAAAATGGCCCATCAGTAATGAGAAATGGGTTGTACATTTTTAAAACACATCAAACTGGCAATTTGTTTCAAATATCTTTTTTTCATTTCGAGATTTCAAATTACATTAATTTTTATGCATGGAGAATTTGTCGGATTTTATATTGATATACATTTATTTTTAAAATCAGTTTGAATGTGAGTCGAAATTTTGGGATTAAGTTTGGACCGCACCGAAATATGCAAAATTTCGTATAATTTTTTAACCGTGGCCATAATATGGGCTGTAATGCTAACAAAAAGAATATGGGCTCCAAAAAAACCTTAAAATTAGCAAATGGGCTGTAAATTATTAGAAATAGTGGCAGATGGGTTGTATGCTGTTTTCCACAGATTTGAGGCTTTCCTAAAAAAAGGTTGACACACAAGCAGTGATTGTTGGATGGCCATCCAACGGCCGCCGTGCTTCTTCAATCTCTGCTCTTCCTGCTCCAGCCGCTCAAACAGGCGCCGACGGGACTGCCTGCTCCCTCCTCCCCACGGCCGGCTCTGCTGCCGCGCAGGCCTCACCGCCCCACCGTACTCCCATCGCTAGCCTAGCCATCCCTCTACTCACCCACCCCTGCTGTTATTCTCCGGAGACGGCAGACGAACCAGTAAACCCTCGTACAGTCGTACTCCCCTCCGGGTGGGAAACAACTACCGAGTCTTCCCTGCCTCCGTGTCGTTCCCTTCCTAGGCCTCACCGTCGTCCACCGCCCTGGTGCTCTCGGCGCGGCCTGGTCAACATGGTCAACGACCGACATGCATCTAAAGTGGACTTTACGTGGAGAGGCCGACAGCTGGGTCCACGGCCGCATGCAGGGAAATGCCTCCTTATTACGCACAAAATAATGATTCCTCCACCTGACATCAGGGACCCACCAAAAGGGCCTCTGTATTTCGCGAAAAAAACGTTACCGCTGCTGACAACTCGGACCCACCAGCTATATCTTCGCACGCAAGGGAGTGCCTTCTTATTACGCACAAAAAAATGAATACTCCCCCTGTTAGCTGGGACCCAGTATAGTGGCAGGCTGACTTGTGGGCCTACTAAGTTGATGGGGATGGAGGTCTTTGTCAACTTAGTCAATATGCATGATTCTAGCTCCAGTGACCGTACGATGTCCATCCAACGGCCGTAGTGCTTCTTCAACCTCTGGTCTTCTTGCTCCAGCCGCCCAAACCAGCACGGGTCGTGCCTCGTGCTCCTGCCTCCTGTGGCCGTCTGCGATGCGGCGGAGGCCTCACCGCCCCTACTACTCCCACCGCTGGCCAGGCCATCCCTCTACTCACCCACACCCCATGTTATTCTGCAGCGACGGCAGCCTCACACCGCAGCGAACCAGTGAACCCTCGTACTCCTCTACGTGTGGGCATCCACTGTCGCGTCTTCCCCGGCTTCGCGTCGTCCCCTTCCTAGGCCTCGCCATCGTCCACCGCCCTAGTGCTCTCGGCACGGCGTGGTCAAGGAACGGCTTCCATCGGACGTGGACTGTACGTGGAGAGGCTGACCGATGGGTCCATGGCCGCAGCAAGGAAGTGCCTCCTTATTACGTGCAAAATAATTATTCCTCCACCTGACAGCTGGGACCCACCAGACGGGCCACCGTATTTCGCCCCCTGACTGTTGGGACCCACCAGCTACATCTTCGCACGCAAGGAAGTGCCTGACAGTCGGGACCCACCTGGTCGAAGCATACGTAGCTTTGTCGTTCTAGTCGTGAACGTGTATGTACATATATATTGGTGCATGTAGAGGCGCGCATGTGTCGTAGTAGAGGCGGCCAGGGTGCAAGAAAGATAATACGGCCACGTATGTGTACATACGGGCGGGGTCTCGAATGCCTACTCGCGCATACGTACGGCCAGGGCTCGTGTACATGACTGGGTCGGAACGGAGAAACAACGTCGTCGTCGTGTTCATGGGGAGGCAATAGAATGTGTCGTGTTCATGGGGAGGCAACAGAATGTGTCATGTTCATGTTGAGGCAATGGAATGTGTCATGTTCATCGGGAGGGCTGGGACGGAACAGGTGATGGAAACGAGGCATGGCGTACTGCAGAACGGAGGAAACGGCCTTGTGTTCAACCGGCCACGTTCGAAACGGGATCCTGTTCATCGGGAGGGGTCTGGCGTAGCGCAAAACGTAGGAAACGGACCTCCTACGGTTGAAACGGGGGTCCTGTTGATCGGGAGTGGTGTGGCGTACCGCAAAATGGACGAAACGGACTTGTGTTGGAGCGCTACGGTCGAAACAGGGGTCCTGTTCATCGGGAGGGGTGTGGCGTACCGAAAAACGGGACTCCACGGGATACTGTTCATCTCCACCGTCGACCCCCCTCCAACCTCCACGAGCTACTGTTCATCCACCGTCGACCACCTCCAGCCGCCACCTGCGACTGTTCATCCACGGGCTCCTGTTCATCCAGCCTCCACCGCACGCTACTCCATCGGCTACTGTTCAACCAGCCCTCTCCACGGGCACCTGTTCAACAACCCTTCCATGGGCTACTGTTCATCCTGCCCTCTATCGTCTACTATTCATCCTGCCCTCCACGGGGTGGTCCTGTTCATCCAGCCCTCCACGGGGTCCTGTTCATCCAGCCCCAACTGTCTCGATCGATCGGGGTCCTGTTCATCCAGAGGCAACACCACGGGGTCCTGTTCATCCACCCCTACTGGGAACTGTTCATCCAACCCCCCCCCCCCCGCAACGCTCACTGTTCATCCAGAGGCAGCATCGATCTGCTTCAGTTACCAGCAGTAGCGAAGGAATCACTCGATCGGGTTTAGTTAACAGCCATCGATCAATCGCTCGGGTTCAGTAACGCGTAGCCTGCAGTGCAATCGCTCGGGTTCAGTTAGAGCCCAACGCCTCGCTTGGGTTCAGTTAGAGCCAACACCTCGCACACACGCGCGTACGTGTACGAGAGAAGCGCGCATCGCTCAGCCCCCAACCTCCCACCGTAACCGGGAACTCCCCGAAATTTTCCTCGCCCTAGCTTCTACCATGGTTTTTCCGTCATGAAAGGCCCAAAGAATGTCATGCAGCTGCGTCTCCGTCCCGCCCAGGATGAAAAGCCCATTTTCTATCATGATTTTTTGTCATAGAAGTAGGAGCCCACCACATCTATGATGATACCGGGTTTTGTCACAATTATCGTCATAGAAGTGTCATATGTATGACAGAAAAAAAATTCGTTCGGCCCAAAATGTCACGGATGTCTTTTTTTTGTAGTGAATGCCCACGTGATGGTTAGTGCTATCAGGCCAGAGGCCCCTCGGATCAAATACCAAACCGTAGTGGATTAGGAGCATGCGGTAACGAGCAGAGACTCACGATCGATGTGACCCCGTCGCCCCATCTCGAGTACTTGCAGCAAGGGCTAAGAATGCCCGGCCATGCCCCGTAAGTATCTCGCGGGCACCTTCCAGGTCAACCCGACTCCACATCACTCGCTATTAAGCTCGCGCAGCTACCCCTCAGGGCCGACCCGTCTTAGTAACATGGCTCAGTGCAAAGTCATAGTAACCATAGTAACTGTGTGTCTAACACCAAGGGGAAAACCCGAGGAATCACCCCCGGTGAATTCCACTCGATGTTGTCATCAAGGTGAACATAAGAGGATCCACCCTCGAGATTCACATTTGATGGGTTGCACGACAGAGCCGTAACGGAAGTGGTTAAGGAGGAAATCACCCTCGGTGACCTCGACCGTATAGCTACACTACAGAGATCTCATTAGGAGTGATGTAAGAGGTTCCACCCTCAGCACTCGATGGTAACTCTGCAGAGTCGTACAACTAGGGGGGTGATGTGTGGTGTCGGGGCCTGGATGTCGATCACGTTGATCGAGTCATCAAACATAAAGCGAGGCAACTGGGACAAGGTGGCGGTCAGTGATGAATCACTATCTAACCTATACTAAGCAGTTTAGGATAAGCAGGTAAGGTATGAAAGCAGGTAACAAAAAAGGCTATGCATCAGAGTAGGATCATACATAAAGCAGTAGCAGTTCTAATGCAAGCATGAGAGGGAAAGAAATGGGTGATATCGGAATGCTCAAGGGGGGTTTGCTTGCCTGGTTGCTCTGGCAAGGAGGGGTCATCGTCGACGTAGTCGATCCCAGGGGCAACATCGGTCTCGGGGTCTACCGGAGATAAGAGGGGGAAGAAACAGTAAATACAGAGCAAACAATGCATCACAAGGCATAACATGACGATAGGCAGAGCTAGGGTTGCCCTAATGTAGTACCACACGTTGCAGACGGAGGGGATAAACATCCAAGGATGAATCCCCGGCGTTAGACGAATTCCGGACAAATGAAAGAGAGGGGACGGTTCCATGTTCAGCATGTTAGGGGCATGTGACAGGTGAATGGACCGCACATTCGGATTCGTGGGATTTTTCTGAGCAACTTTCACATAGAAAACATTTTCATCTAATCTACGGTTTAATTTCTATGAATTTTCAAAGTTTAAACAATATCCTGGAATTATTTAAATTAACAAAAAGGGAAATATGACATCAACATGATGCAATGTTGACGCAAGAAGGTCAACAGGTCGGCTGACCGGTCAAACCAGACAGGTGGTGCCCACATGTCAGCCACTGTAATTAACAGAGTTTATATTAAACTAAACTAAGGTTAAATAGCTACTGGGCCCCACATGTCAGTCTCTAATTAGTAACTAATTAGGTTTTAGATATTTAAAACATTTTAATTAATTAAAATAGGCGGTGTGGCCCGCGTGTCAGTGGCACTGGCTGCCTGGTCAGTAGTTGACTGGCTCAACCCAGTCAACTGGGACCCGCTGGGCCCACTGGCAGTGGCACTGGGGTGGCCCCAGGACAACCACGTAGGCGACAGCCGGCGTTTCGCCGCCGGTGACGTCAAAACGTGGCGGGGGCACCCGTGCCTCATTGGGATTTTGCTACACGGCGTCGTTCGGCGCGCGGCTTGGTCCATTCGAACGACCACTCGATGCCGCGTCGAGTGGTGGTAGTGGTATGGCTGGACTTTGCCGGAAAACGCGGCGGCGAGCGGAGGAGCGGACGCCAGAGTTCGGGCGTCATAGGATATGGCGTTGCATGGCACGGGAAGGCGCGCTAGGGGTCTTGTTGGACTCTCACGAGCTCCAGGAGCTCGTCTACGAGCTCGGACGCGATCTCGGGCTATGGTGGTCACGGCGGCGAGCTTGTCTACGGCGACGAGTACGGCCATGATGTGGTCGGCGGCTACGAGCGCGGGGATGAGCAGGGAGTGAGGGGAGAAGGAGAGGAGCTCACAGTGCTCCTGCAAATGTGCAAAGTGGGCTCGGGGGAGGCTCGATGTGGCTGGAATTCGACAGCGGCGATGATGGACGTCAAAGGTTGAAGAAGGGGGTCATCCACATCGATGCAGATGGAGGAGGGCCTCCCAGCTCGTTCCAGCAGGCGAAGGCGAAGCAGTCGATGTTGGGGACGCCGGTGGAATCGTCGAAGGGGAGTGTGGGCGACGCTCGCCATGGTAGTGCTAGGTGGAGGGCGGCGATGGCGCTCGGGTGAGGCGGCAAGCAAGACAGAGTGGGGGGAGGAGCGGGTGGACCTAGGAGGCGAGACAGGGGAGTGGAGGTAGGTGGGGAGGAGGTCGAGGCGTCGAGGGGAGGGGTCGACCTTATCCTCCTCATCGACAGCGAGGTGGTTCGGTGGTGACGCGTGGGCGCGCGCAGGGTCAGGTGAACATAGAAGACGACCAAGGAGGAAGATGGGCTGGGCCTGGCTGGAGTGGGTTAGGTGGGCCGGCCCAGGTGGGTTCGGTCCAGGGAGGAGGTTGCTCTCTCTCTCTCTCCCTTTTCTATTTCTTTTTTTTAACTTTCAGCTTTAGCTATTATAGGCCATTTAGACACATTGGAAAAAAGTTGGTTCGCCACCAATATTACCAGAAGAATATTATCCACATGATGAACATTTTAGTTTTCATGTTTGAGCATTTTGAATTTCACTCATAGTTTGAAAATGAATTCAACTGGAATTTGAAAGAGAGAGGAGACAATGATGATCAAACACTTGTTTAGCAAAATGATTAACTTAACCCCAGGGTTTACTGTAGCATCATTACACCGGGGTGTTACAACTCTCCTCCTCTAAAAGAAATTCTCGTCCCGAGAATTAAGAGGTAGAAGGGAACAGGTCGGGGTATTCAGCACGGAGGTCATCCTCGCGTTCCCAAGTGGCTTCATCTTTAGAATGATTTGACCATTTCACTTTGAGGAACTTGGTAACCTTCTGGCGTGTTCGACGTTCAGCTTCTTCAAGAATGCAGATCGGATGCTCCTTGTATGTGAGATCATCTTGTACTTCAATCAGTTCCGGATCCACTTCACGTTCCGGATCCT
The DNA here is from genome assembly GCF_018294505.1 of Triticum aestivum. Lineage (NCBI taxonomy): Eukaryota > Viridiplantae > Streptophyta > Magnoliopsida > Poales > Poaceae > Triticum > Triticum aestivum. The sequence goes on from NC_057809.1 coordinate 41,138,508, forward strand.
TGAAGCATCGACGAAGTTGCGACATGTGGAAGACATCATGGACGTGAGAGAACTAAGGTGGCAACTCCAATTGATAAGCCACCAGTCCATGACAGGCGAGGATGTGGAAGGGACCAATATAGCACGGAGCTAGCTTGCCCTTGACTCCGAACCGATAAGTGCCTCTCAAAGGAGTGACACGCAGATAAGCTTGTTCACCAGGTTGATAAGTTGAACCCCGGTGTTTTCGGTCATAGTTGCTCTTCTGGCGGGACTGGGCCGCCTTGAGGTTATCCTAGACAATGCGAACCTGCTCTTCAGCTTGTTGAATAATGTCTGGACCAATGAGCATCCGTTCCTCAGTTTCTGACCAATTCAGAGGGGTTTGTCACTTACGTCCATAAAGCACTTCAAAGGGTGCCATCTTCAAGCTGGCTTGATAGCTGTTGTTATAAGAGAACTCCGCATAAGGGAGATATTCTTCCCACTTCTTTCCGAAAGAAATAACACAAGCTCGAAGCATGTCTTCAAGAATTTGATTGACTCGCTCGACTTGGCCTTGGGATTGGGGATGATAAGCAGTGCTCCAGGTAATATGAGTTCCCATTGCCTCTTGGAAACTATCCCAGAACTTTGAAGTGAATATACTGCCACGATCTGAACTGATCTCCTTCAGGATGCCATGGAGTGACACAATTCGGGAGATATACAAGTTTGCTAATTGACTAGCAATGATAGTCTCCTTCACTGGCAGAAAGTGAGCAACCTTCGAGAATTGGTCGATGACGACAAAGATAGCATCGTTACCTTTCCGAGACTTGGGAAGGCCAGTGACAAAGTCCATCTAAATCTTATCCCATTTCCATTCAGGAATAGGGAGAGGTTGCAGAAGTCCATCCGGTTTCTGATGTTTCGCTTTGACGCGACGACAAACGTCACATTCTTCAATATATCGAGCAATGTCTTGCTTCATCTTAGACCACCGATACTTCTGACGAATGTCCAAGTACATCTTGGTACTTCCCGGATGAATAGAGAGAGGGGTGTCATGCGCTTCTTTCATCACCTTCTCTGTCATAAGCTCGAATCGGGGTACCACAATGCGATCTCTGAAGTATAAGGTTCCATCTTCACCAAGTGAAAAATCTCTGGATTTCTCTAAGGCAAGATCCTTTTTCATCAGATCAACATGAGCATCTTTGGCTTGAGCAGACTTAATTGCTTTTAGAAGAGTTGGTTCCAAGACAAGGTTATTCAGAGAACCCTGTGGAACTAGTTGAAGGTTCAGCTTGCATAGCTCTTCATAAAGGCGGGGTTGAGCCTTGTAGACCATGTGGTTATTGCAATAAGACTTACGGCTTAGGGCATCGGCCATTACATTAGCCTTACCAGGGGTATAGGATATACCGCAGTTGTAGTCAGCAATAGCTTCCATCCATCGCTGCTGATGGAGGTTCAGATCTGGCTGAGTAAACAGGTACTTCAGACTCTGATGATTGGTGAAGATCTCGCAACGATTACCGAGAAGGTACTGTCGCCATAGCTTCAGTGCATAGATAACCGCAACAAGCTCAAGGTCATGAACTGGGTAGTTCTCTTCGTGAGGGCGCACTTGACGGGAAGCATAAGCAACCACTCTGCGCTCTTACATTAGGACACAGCCTAATCCTTGATATGAAGCGTCGCAATAGATGACGAAGTCTTTGCGAGAATCAGGGGGAGCAAGCACTGGGGCAGATGTTAGCTTGTCTTTGAGTGCCTGGAAACTTTCCTGACATTTGTCGGTCCAATCAAACTTAATGCCTTTGTGAAGCAGTTTGGTCAGTGGCTTGGCGATCTTGGAGAAGTTCTCAACAAAGCGGCGACAATAGCTGGCTAGTTTGAGAAAGCTTCTGACTTGCTTGACAGTCTTCGGAGGGGTCCAGTCAAGAATAGCCTGAACGCGCTCTGGGTTGACGGCAATACCGTCCTTGGAGATGACATGCCCAAGGTAGGTTACTTCAGGAAGCCAGAATTCGCACTTGGAATACTTGGCATAAAGTTGATGTTCTCGAAGTTTCTCTAGAACAATTCGAAGATGTTCAACATGTTCTTCTTTGTTCTTCAAATATACCAGGATATCATCCAGATAGACTACGACGAACTTGTCGAGGTAATCCATGAATATGTAATTCATCAGATGACAGAATGTGGCTGGAGCATTGGTCAAGCCAAAAGACATGACGGTGTACTCGTAAGAACCATAACGAGTGACGAATGCGGTCTTTGGAATGTCCTCTTCACAAACACGGATCTGGTGGTAACCCAACCTCAAGTCGAGTTTAGAGAATATTGATGAACCAGCCAATTGATCATACAGATCATTGATCTGAGGAAGGGGATATTTGTTCTGAATTGTAGCTTGGTTGATAGGACGATAGTCTTGGACCAAACGGTTCATTCCATCCTTCTTCTTTACAAAGAGAGAAGGTGCTCCCCAAGCTGAAGAACTTGGACGAATGAAACCACTGCGAAGAGATTTGTCGATTTCCTCAAGTTCAAGGAGTTCTTGCGGCGGCATCTTGTAGGGTCGTTTGGCAATAGGAACGGTGCCTGGTTTTAAGTTGATGACGAACTCGACAACCCGAGTAGGAGGTATTCCTGGAAGTTCTTTTGGAAAGACATCTAGGAATTCGCAAACAACTGGGATCTTTTCAATTCCCTCAAGAGGTGTTGCATTCAACTCATTCAAAGCATAAAGTCATGCTTCAGCGTTTTGAACAATCTAAGCATGGTAGCTTACTATCTCCTCGGAAGGATGTAGGAGATGAATGACTTTGGTGGCACAAACGATGGAGGCAGTATGTGCTTTCAACCATTCCATTCCCAGAATGAGGTCAATATTGGAAGACTCCAGAATAATGGGAGAAACATGAAATTCCAACCCTTCAATTTCAATGGGGACATCGCGACCAATCATGGTAGTTCGACACTGACCCGCAGGGGTGCGTACCACTATCGGAGTGTTCATGGGCTCGCATCGAATGTCATGTGCATATGCAAAATTTTCTGACATGAATGAATGCGATTCCCCTGAATCAAATAAAAAAGATGATTGGACTGAATTAATGAGAAGAGTACTCATCATAGTGGCAGGTTGGTCTTGAGCTTCATTCAGATCAACATGATTAGCCTGACCACGACCATATGGTCTGGTATTGTGGTTGCGGGGTTGATTGATACCACGAGCATTAGAAGGCAGAGCCAGCTGATTCTGATTCTGAGGGAAGTTCCTGGAATGATGGCCCAGAAGGCCATACTTGAAGCACATACCATCATTGGGATTGGGAGCAGAAGCTTGGGGTGGTACAACCCCAAGGGGCTGCCTCTGCGGTGGAGGAGGCAGACGAGGTGCGGCATAGGACTATCTTGGTGCAGGTGCAGCTGGACGATACATGCTGTGGGGAATCCATATCCGATGCTTCTACGCTGACGGGCCCAAAGATGAGCCAGCATCACGACTGCGCCTAAGGGATCCCTGGTGTTCCTGAAGACCAGTCTCAACCTTAATAGCCTTGTTCACCAAGGTGGCGAAGTCAGCAAAGTCATGAGCGAGCAGTGCTAGCTTAATATCAAGGTGAAGTCCATCATAGAACTTTTCTTGCCTACGAGCATCAGTTGCAATGTCTTCTTCAGCATAACGAGACAAGTCCAGAAATTCCCGCTGATAAGCATCTACAGTATTGTTACCTTGGGTGAGGTTGTGGAACTCGCGCTTCTTCTTGTCCATGATTCCTTGAGGAATGAAGCGGGCACGGAAAGCAGCTTGCAAATCCAGCCAAGTGATGACCGTTCCAGCAGGCAGGGTATGCCTGTGGCTATCCCACCATTGAGCAACAGGACCCTTCAGAAAGAAAGATGCAAAGGTGACATAGCTAGCAGGGGCCACACTAGCAGACTCCATTTCATATGTGATGTCGCGGAGCCAGTCATCAGCATCAAGGGGTTGAGTTGAGCTGCGGTAAATAGTTGGGTTGAGACGCATGAAGTCCTGCAGAGTTACTGGGGTTGGCTGTTGATTCAAGGTCTGACGAGGAAACTGAGCCATCATTCCTTCCATGAACTGGCGGTTCAGCTCAAATTGTTGCAACATTCCAACAAAGAATTCGGGCGGTGGTGGATCGTTAGCACCACGGCCACGACCAACGGGTCTAACCATCTTGCTAACATATAACAGGGGGGTAGTTCAGCATTGAGCATTTGTAAAAACAAGGATCACTCATGATGAAACATGCGTAATGAAAGAGGTACGATGGATACCACTTCGTTGTCATCACGACGGTGTGTGCACTATCCAGAATACTATTCTAAGGAAAACTGTGGCTTATCCAGCTTTGGGGTGAATGTGGTCACGGGATCCTAATGTTAGAGTTAGTAAAACCATTTTAACCTGAATAGAAGAGAGATCAGAGTCCCAGAGTATAGACGAGGAATAAAAGATCCTAATACCACCCATATGGTGACGTGGGCCTGTAAGACACACAACCAAGTTAGTAAAAGTTTTTTTTGTAGTGACTAGACTCGACTTCGACCAAGGAGTTGCAAAGGGGGCTACCTACAAGTAGTCAGCTCTGATACCAACTTGTGACGCCCTCGATTCAATCATACACCAATCATACATGTAAATGTGTACGATCAAGATCAAGGACTCACGGGAAGATATCACAACACAACTCTAGACACAAATTAAAATAATACAAGCTTTATATTACAAGCCAGGGGCCTCGAGGGCTCGAATACATAAGCTCGAATACACAAGAGTCAGCGGAAGCAACAATATCTGAGTACAGACATAAGTTAGACAAGTTTGCCTTAAGAAGGCTAGCACAAAAGCAACAACAATCGAAAAGGCAAGGCCTCCTGCCTGGGAGCCTCCTAACTACTCCAAGTCGTCAGTGGCCGTCACGTAGTAGTAGGCACCCTTGGGGTAGTAGTAGTCATTAGTGGCGTCGTCTGGCTCCTAGGGTCCGTCATCTGGTCGCAACAATCGGGTATGGGAGAAAAGAGGTAGCAAAGCAACCGTGAGTACTCATCCAAAGTACTCGCAAGACTTACATTAGATCTAAACTAAGTATGCATATGTATCAAAGGAAATGGGATGTATCTATGGACTAAACTGCAGAATGCCAGAAGAGAAGGGGAAAGCCTAGCCTATCGAAGACTAGCGTCTTCAAGCATCTTCAAGCATCTTGCAGCATATAGAAGAGTACAGATCAACATAATGTAAAGTAGTAGTGTTATCAACCTCGGCCAGAGATCCTTCCTCGACTCCCTGCGAGAAAGTAATCCCAGAGCCATACTATCCATTTCTCATATCCATTTCTCATCTCAAGTATCCAGTTCTAGTTGTATCGATCGGGATACAACTCCAAGTGTTCGTCACCGTAGGACAGGCTATCTATAGATGTTTTCTTCCCTGCAGGGGTGCACCAACTTACCCACCATGCTCGATTAACTCCGGTCGGACACAGTTTCCTGGGTCATGCCCAGCCTCGGCCAAACAATACGTCGCAACCCGACCTAGGCTTAATAGAGAGGTCAACACGCCGAACTAAGCCTATGCCCCCAGGGGTCATGGGCCATTGCCCCGGGAACTCCTGCATGTTGCATGGGCGGCCGGTGAGCAGAGCTAGCTACCTCCTTCAACAAGGCAGGAGCTTACGCAGTCCAACCCGGGGCGCGCCGCTCAGTCGCTGACGTCTATTAAGCTTCAGTTGATGCATACGACGCAGAATGCCCATACAATACCCACGTGATGGTTAGTGCTATCAGGCCAGAGGCCCCTCGGATCAAATATCCAAACCGTAGTGGATTAGGAGCACACGGTAATGAGCAGAGACTCACGATTGATGTGACCCCGTCGCCCCGTCTCGAGTACTTGCAGCAAGGGCTAAGAATGCCCAGCCACGCCTCATAAGTATCTCGCAGGCACCTTCCAGGTCAACTCGACTCCACGTCACTCGCTATTAAGCTCGTGTGGGTACCCCTCAGGGCCGACCCGTCTTAGTAACATGGCTCAGTGCAAAGTCATAGTAACCATAGTAACTGTGTGTCTAACACCAAGGGGAAAACCCGAGGAATCACCCCCGGTGAATTCCATTCGATGTTGTCATCAAGGTGAACGTAAGATGATCCACCCTCGAGGTTCACATTTGATGGGTTGCACGACAGAGCCGTAACGGAAGTGGTTAAGGAGGAAATCACCCTCGATGACCTCGACCATATAGCTACACTACAGAGATCTCATCAGGAGTGATGTAAGAGGTTCCACCCACAGCACTCGATGGTAACTCTGCAAAGTCGTACAACTAGGGGGTGTGATGTGCGGTGTCAGGGCCTGGACGTCGATCACGTTGATCGAGTCATCGAACATAAAGCAAGGCAACTGGGACAAGGTGGTGCTCTCTCTGGCTGACAGATGGACCCGGGGCCCACTATCAGTCTCTTCTTCTACCTCTGGCTCTCTCTTCTTCCTCTCTCTCGCGCGCTTTCCCGCACTTTCTCCACCGGCGACGTCTAGCGCGTAGGGCATCTAGGCCGTACTGCGGTAGTGTGCGGCGCTAGCTGCCGGTGCAGCGTGCACTCACCTTGCGGGCCAGTGCGCTGTCGGCACTGCTCGCGGATTCGCCTCCGAACACCGGCGATCGAGCGACGAGCGGCGCTGGTGGACTTCGCCCACCATACACCGATCTCGAGCTATAAAATGACAGAGGTGCTCCTTTCTTCCTCACACCTGGCCTCGTTTCTCCTTCTCCTTCCTTCTCCTCCATTTCTGTTTGCAGGAGCTCGAGACGAGGCTCTAATAGCGGAGGTGATGCGGGACTGGTACATGATCCTGATGTGCGGAGGATTGGCGGCATTGCTGGGGTTCTCCGTGCTCTTGTGCGCAATGATCCTCGATGATCGTCGTGATGCTGCTGCTCGAGTGTTAGATCTCCGTGGCAGCGGCGATCATGAGGATTAGGTGCTGGTGTCGGGTGCTAACTGCTGTCAGTGTGCTGTAGGCAACTTGCACCCGAATAATTACCCACAAATCTCTCCTTCAGAGACCGTGGTGTGCTAGGAGGGTGATCAGTGAGGTGCAAAATGTGCACGTGGATTTGCAATTAGTGCACGTGGTCGAGTGGTTGTGGTTGTGAGCCTGCTGTCGTGGTGCTGCGTGAATAAAAATCTATGTCGTGAAGAGATATACGCGGCAACAACTCAGGGACAAATCTCACTTCAGAATTTACCGAGAGTGAAATTAGTTAATCAAAATTAACAATAGCAAAAACTACTTGCATTAATTGAAACCAAATATTTAATTCATCGCACAAATATAGGATACCACGCATAAGTTGCAACACATAAATAAATGCTGGGACAATAAACATAGCAGTGACGTCTACAATGAAAACGACAAATAGACAGGGTCTTGAGAAAACGTCTCTGGTACTGGGGCACACTCTTCTTCTATCGAGGGAAGAGGATTGACTAGTCGATGAATGCGTCGCTCCTGGTCGGGCCTCAGTGGTATGCCGATGGCGATCTAAGGATTTAAATCAGTGAGGCTCTGGAGATAACCCATTACCCACTGGGTCAAACGCTCTTGAGCGATGACATACTGGGCAAGGTTGGCCAGCACTGGGTCTCTCTCAATTCGTCCATCGGGAAAAGATGCTACTTCTCCGGGTGATGCACGACTCGGGAAGTAATAATACCCTCGTTCGCTGGCATAGGGTACCGCGAATCAAAGGCGGGCAAATGCTTCGTACGCAGCAGCTTCTATAGCCATTTGCGGAGTCGGCATAGATTTTCCCATGAAGGAGACTTCCGTTGGGTCTTGGTTTGGGTTTGCGGGAGGGATGTGCACCACTGCCCAATATTTCAAGGTGGAAGGGGTGATCCTTGATTTGAGCAATTCGTACTGGGGTGGATGGGTAGAACTCATCGTACTGCAGGTAAAATCCCACAATATTTTAACAAAACTACCTGGGATTGCATCTGGAGTTCTCAGATAAATACTAGGGCTCGGCATGGCAAAGAAATGGCTGTGAGGGTTGTGCACAAGGTGAGGGGTACTTGGCAAGGTCACGAGGTGGTCTTTTATATAGCATCTGGGCTGGGTCATTTATCACGGTGAGGGGCAACTAGTTTGTCGGTTCTGCTCTTATGGGGTCGGGTTAATGCCACAGATACACATATCTCACAAAAGTGATGTATTACTGTGGGTGTCGTCGGGGTGGTTTTTGGTAGCTACGCCCGGAATTAAAAATGCAATCGTATGTCAACATACTTATGCATGGCTATTATTTAAAATAGGGGCACACAAGCAGACAACACTTTATTTTGGCGATACAAGATCACATAATTATAGGGCGTGGACATACTAAGACTCGGTACTACTCGAGTGACTTAGTATACCTCGTTAATATCTAAGCGGGCGTGCCTTGTGGACGTCGAGGCTTCTCCATGGATTTCACCATCGGGGTTAGCTAGATGGAGTTGAGGGGCTGCAGGGTCGGGGTAGTGATGATGACCATCGCGGGGGTTGTTGGCCACAATCCCGTTGGAGCGTGTTCCCAAAAGGCGACGATGCACTTCTGGGGACAACAAAGTATTTTGGTCGATGGCTGGGGCAGACCTCAAGGACTCGATTGGTTGTCCGAACAGCACAACTGGGTTGTCGGTGTCGGGCTCACCTTCTCCTCTTGCCAGGGCTCGGCGAACCAGTTCTCCACGGGCTGCGATCAGATCAAGGGTGATTTGATCGAACAGTTCCTCTAGTGCACTTACATAGCGCACTAGATGCAACAATGCAGGATCAGTCTCGTGATCTCCGTTGGCAACCTGGGCTAGCCTACCATACCCATCACGGCTGGGGTAGTAGTAGAACGAGCGACAGTTAACTCTGGGCGACAAGTGCCGGAGTTGAACTATAGCCTCTCGAGCAGCTAGTTGGATGGCTTGTGGCTCAAAGGAAGTTGTCCTTCCAGTGAACCTGTAGGGGCGTTCTGGTGATAGACCCCTACAATAGACGTGCATAGTGGCCCAGAATTGATAGCTCTCATAGCTCATGGGCCCTTGGTACACAACATATTCTGGGGGCTCTTCTAATGCAAATGCACGGCGGGTGAGGTTTGCTAGCACGGTCACAAAACCTCCAAGGTTGGTTGCTGTGGTTTCATTGTGAACACTGGGGCCAGGCATTTTGGCTTAGTTTTGGCATAGAGGCTTGATACGTCTCCGCCGTATCTATAATTTTTTATTGTTCCTTGCCAATATTATTCAACTTTCATATACTTTTTGGCAACTTTTTATATTATTTTTGGGACTAACATATTGATCCAGTGCCCAGTGCCAGTTCCTGTCTGTTGCATGTTTTTGGTTTCACAGAATATCCATATCAAACAGAGTCCAAAAGGGATAAAAACGGACGGAGGTTAATTTTGGAAAATATGGAAAATTCGGAAGGAAAATCAACGCGAACCAGTGCCCGAGGTGGTCAGGAGGCAGGGGGCGCCCCCCCCCTAGGGCGAGCCCCTACCCTCGTGAGCCCACCGTAAGGTGGTTGACGCTCTTCTTTTGCCACAAGAAAGCTAATATTCGGGAAAAATCACGGTGAAGGTTTCAGGCCAATCGGAGTTACGGATCTCCATACATATACGAAACGGTGAAACAGAGCCATAGAGAATGCAGAACCAGAGAGAAACAGAGAGATAGATCCAATCTCGGAGGGGCTCTCTCCCCTCCCATGCCATGGAGGCCAAGGACCAGAGGGGAAACCCTTCTCCCATCTAGGGAGGAGGTCAAGGAAGAAGAGGAAGAAGGGGGCCCCTCTCCCCCTCTCCTCCGGTGGCGCCGGAACACCGCCGTGGCCATCATCATCATCACCGCGATCTTCACCAACACCTTCGCCATCTTCACCAACATCTCCATCACCTTCCCCCGTCTATCTACAGCGGTCCACTCTCCCATAACCCGCTGTACCCTCTACTTGAACATGCTGCTTTATGCTTCATATTATTATCCAATGATGTGTTGCCATCCTATGATGTCTGAGTAGATTTTCGTTGTCCTATCGGTGGTTGATGAATTGCTATGATTGATTTAATTTGCTTGTGGTTATGTTGCTGTCCTTTGGTTCCCATCAAATGAGTGCGCGCGTGGATCACACCATAGGGTTAGTTGTATGTTGATAGGACTATGTATTGGAGGGCAAGAGTGACAGAAGCTTCAACCTAGCATAGAAATTGATGCATACCGGATTGAAGGGGGACCAATATATCTTCATGATATGGTTGGGTTTTACCTTAATGAACATTAGTAGTTGCGGATGCTTGCTAATAGTTCCAATCATAAGTGCATAGAATTCCAAGTAAGGGATGACATGCATGCTAGCAGTGGCCTCTCCCACATAATGCTTGCTATCGGTCTAGTAAAGTAGTCAATTACTTAAGGGACAATTTCGCAACTCCTACCACCACTTTTCCACACTCGCTATATTTACGTTAGTTTCTTCTTTACCTTAACAGCCCCTAGTTTTATTTTCGTGCTCTTTACTTTCTTGCAAGCCTTTCCGAAAACACCTACAAAGTACTTCTAGTTTCATACTTGTTCTAAGTAAAGAGAACGTCAAGCGTGCGTAAAGTTGTATCAGTGGTCGACTGAACTTGAGGGAATATTTGTTCAACCTTTAGCCCCTCGTTGGGTTTGACACTCTTACTTATCAAAAACTGTTGCGATCCCCTATACTTGTGGGTTATCAAGACCTTTTTCTGGCGCCGTTGCCGGGGAGCAATAGCGTGGGGTGAGTATTCTTGTGTGTGCTTGTTTTCTTTATCACTAAGTAATTTTTATTTGATATTCTTAGTTGTTTTCTACCTTTAGTTATGGGTAGGAAACGCAAAATACCAAAAAAATTAGTTGTACCTACTGAACCAATGGTTGAAGAACCACTCAAAATCTATCACACTGCTGAAGCTTTTTACTTGGATCATCTTCGATCCCTTTGTGCTCGTGCCAAAACCCCAACTAGCTTAGTTGAGGGCAAATCTTTAGATGAGCATGCTTGTTATGTGTGACACCATATATCTGAAAAAGGGAAATTATTATGGAGTCAAATTCAACATTTGCAATGCTATGCTTGGAATTTATGTGAAATATATGATTTTACTTGTTGTTCTGAAAACCCTAAGAAACACCTTCCCTATCAATGTGAGTTTAGTAATAATGGAATCGTATCTTTGTATGCTAAGGGTGTTTATAGTTACTATGATGTTCAACAAATTGAAGAATTTGTTGCTTTTAAGGGTGCTTCCAAAATTGCTTCTTTGATTGAAAAGTATGATGATACTCTTCACAAATCTGAAAATTTTGCCATACTTGAATATTGTTATGAGAATTATGCTTCTAATGCTTATGTTAAAATATATATTGAGGACTACTCCGCTGTCCAAGAAGAGACTAATATTTTGCAGGAGTCTATGGAAGAAGAAATTGATGACTGTAAGCTCATTGGATGAAAAAGATGAGGAGGAGAGCGAAGAACAAAAGGAGGAAGAGCGGATTGATCACCCGTGCCCACCTTCTAATGAGAGTAACTCTTCAACCCATGCATTGTTTAATTCCCCTTCGTGCTTACCGAAGGATGATTGCTATGATGACTATTATGATCCCATTGATTGTCTTGAAATATCCCTTTTTGATGATGCTTGCTATGCTTGTGGCCAAGATGCCAATATGAATTATGCTTATGGAGATGAACTTGCTATAGTTCCTTATGTTAAACATGAAATTGCTGCTATTGCACCCACGCATGATAGTCCTATTATCTTTTTGAATTCTCCCGATTATACTATATTGGAGAAGTTTGCACTTATTAAGGATTATATTGATGGGTTGCCTTTTACCGTTGCAGATCATGATTTTGATAAATATAATATGCATGTGCTTGCTGCTCCTGCTTGCAATTATTATGAGAGAGGAACCATATCTCCACCTCTCTATGTTTCCAACATGATAAAATTGCAAGAAACTGTTTATACTATGCGTTGGCCTTTACTAGATGTGCATGAATTGTTCTTTTATGACATGCCGATGCATAGGAAGAGAGTTAGACTTCGTAATTGCTTGATATATGTTGCTTTGTGCTCACTACTAAATTACAAATCATTGTTAATTAAAATTGGCTTTGATATACCTTGGGATCCGGGTGGATTCACTACTTGAGCACTATATGCCTAGCTTAATGGCTTTAAAGAAAGCGCTGCCAGGGGGACAACCAGGAAGTTTTAGAGAGTCATTTATTTCTGTTGAGTGCTTTCATATAGTTTAAAAACAACAAAAATAAAGAGGGGAACCCAAAACTTTTCAAAAAGGAAAGTGAAAGTGAGAAAGACAAGCACTGTTGAAGTGGGAGAGCTCCTTGAACTTTGTTCATGCTCACGGCAACTTTGTGAATCTTGATTACAGAAACTTTTCAGTAAAAATAATTATCCCCTTGTACAATTCCATTGTATTATAAAAATAATGTGCCAAGGTTTGCCTTTAGGATGTTTACATTTGCTTGATGGTTTGTATGGTGCAGGACAGAAACTTTGGCTGTAGTGCGCGATTTTACATATTTAGCTGGAATGTCAAATGGTTCTGATTCTTTTTGCAATGTCTTCCCCTACAAATTGTTTATTTTTCCAAATTTTGGTAGCATTTTTCAAGTACCAGAAGTATGGTAAATGTTCATATTTCTACAGACTGTTCTGTTTTAGACAGATTCTGTTTTTGATGCATAGTTTGCTTGTTTTGATGAAACTATTAATTTATATCAGTGTATTAAGCCATGAAAAAGTTATATTACAGTATACACAATGCAAAAACAAAATATGAATTGGTTTGCAACAGTACTTAGAGTAGTTGTTTGCTTTATTATACTAATGGATCTTACCGAGTTTTCTGTTGAAGTTTTGTGTGGATGAAGTGTTCGATGATTGAGAAGGTCTCGATGTGAGAAGAAGGAAGAGAGGCAAGAGTTCAAGCTTGGGGATGCCCGAGGCACCCCAAGTAAATATTCAAGGAGACTCAAGCGTCTAAGCTTGGGGATGCTGGGGAGGCATCCCCTCTTTCTTCAACAAATATCGGTATGTTTTTGGATTCGTTTCGTTCATGCGATATGTGCAAGTCTTGGAGCGTCTTTTGCATTTAGGTTTTTCTTTTTATTTTTATGCACCATGCTGGTGGTTTTTCTTTTTCTTTTTATGCACCATGCTGGTATGAGATAGTCCTTGGTTGATTTATAGAATGCTCTTTGCACTTCACTTATATTTTTTGAGTATGGCTTTATAGAATGCTTCATGTGCTTCACTTATATCATTTGAAGTTTGGATTGCCTGTTTCTCTTTACTTAGACAACCGCCATTTTTAGAATGCTCTTTTGCTTCACTTATATTTGTTAGATCATGGGCATATCTTTTGTAGAAAGAATTAAACTCTCTTAATTCACTTATATCTATTTAGAGAGATGACAGGAACTGGTCATTCACATGGTTAGTCATAAAATCCTACATAAACTTGTGGATCGCTGAATATGATATGTTTGATTCCTTGCAATAGTTTTGCGATATAAAGATGGTGATATTAGAGTCATGCTAGTGGGTAGTTGTGGATTGTAGAAATACTTGTGTTGAGGTTTGTGATTCCCGTAACATGCACGTATGGTGAACCGTTATGTAACAAAGTCGGAGCATGATTTATTTATTGATTGTCTTCCTTATGAATGGCGGTCGGGGACGAGCGATGATCTTTTCCTACCAATCTATCCCCCTAGGAGCATGCGCGTAGTACTTTGTTTCGATGACTAATAGATTTTTGCAATAAGTATGTGAGTTCTTTATGACTAATGTTGAGTCCATGGATTATACGCACTCTCACCCTTCCACCATTGCTAGCCTCTCTAGTACCGTGCAACTTTCGCCGGTACCTTAAACCCACCATATACCTTCCTCAAAACAGCCACCATACCTACCTATCATGGCATTTCCATAGCCATTCTGAGATATATTGCCATGCAACTTTCATCATCATCATATACATGACTTGAGCATTCATTGTCATATTGCTTTGCATGATCGTAAGATAGCTAGCATGATGTTTTCATGGCTTGTCCGTTTTTTGATGTCATTGCTACGCTAGATCATTGCACATCCTGGTACACCGCCGGAGGCATTCATATAGAGTCATATCTTTGTTCTAGATATCGAGTTGTAATATCAAGTTGTAAGTAAATAAAAGTGTGATGATCATCATTATTAGAGCATTGCCCGAGTGAGGAAAGGATGATGGAGACTATGATTCCCCCATAAGTCGGGATGAGACTCCCGACTTTACAAAAAAATAAAAGACGCCAAAGAAGCCCAAATAAAAAAATGGAGGCCAAAGAAGCCCACCAAAAAATATATAATCATAAAAAAATAAAATATGAGAGAAAAAGAGAGAAGGGGCGATGTTACTATCCTTTTACCACATTTGTGCTTCAGAATAGCACCATGTTCTTTATATAGAGAGTCTCTTGAGTTATCACTTTCATATACTAGTGGGAATTTTCATTATAGAACTTGGCTTGTATATTCTGATGATGGGATTCCTCAAATGCCCAAGGTCTTCATGAGCAAGCAAGTTGGATGACACCCACTTAGTTTCAGTTGGAGATTTCATACACTTATAGCTCTAGTGCATCTGTTGCATGGCAATCCCTACTCCTCACATTGATATCTATTAATGGGCATCTCCATAGCCCGTCGATACGCCTAGTTGATGTGAGACTTTCTCCTTTTTTGTCTTCTCCACATAACCCCCACCATCATATTCTATTCCACCTAAAGTGCTATGTCCATGGCTCACGCTCATGTATTGCATGAAAGTTGAAAAGGTTTGAGAATGTCAAAACTATGAAACAATTGCTTGGCTTGTCATCGGGGTTGTGCATGATGTGAATATCTTGTGTGGTGAAGATGGAGCATAGCTAGACTATATGATTTTGTAGGGATAACTTTCTTTGGCCATGTTATTTTGAAAAGACATGATTGCTTTATTAGTAGGCTTGAAGTATTATTGTTTTTATGTCAAATGATAGACTATTGCTTTGAATCACTCGTGTCTTAATATTCATGCCATGATTAGACATATGATCAAGATTATGCTAGGTAGCATTCCACATCAAATTTAATTTATCATTTACCTACTCGAGGACGAGCAGGAATTAAGCTTGGGGATGCTGATACGTCTCCGTCGTATCTATAATTTTTTATTGTTCCATGCCAATATTATTCAACTTTCATATACTTTTTGGCAACTTTTTATATTATTTTTGGGACTAACATATTGATCCAGTGCCCAGTGCCAGTTCCTGTCTGTTGCATGTTTTTGGTTTCGCAGAATATCCATATCAAACGGATTCCAAACGGGATAAAAATGGATGGAGCTTATTTTTGGAAAATATGGAAAATTCGAAAGGAAAATCAACGCGAACCAGTGCCCGAGGTGGTCCGAGGCAGGGGGGCGCCCCCCCCCTAGGGCGCGCCCCCTACCCTCATGAGCCCACCGTAAGGTGGTTGACGCTCTTCTTTTGC
Source organism: Triticum aestivum (assembly GCF_018294505.1). NCBI lineage: Eukaryota > Viridiplantae > Streptophyta > Magnoliopsida > Poales > Poaceae > Triticum > Triticum aestivum. The sequence continues at coordinate 41,154,128 of NC_057809.1, forward strand.
CGCAAGAAAGCTAATATTCGGAACCAAATCATGATGAAGGTTTCAGGCCAATCGGAGTTACGGATCTCCATATATATACGAAACGGTGAAACGGAGCCAGAGAGAATGCAAAACCAGAGAGAAACAGAGAGATAGATCCAATCTCGAAGGGGCTCTCGCCCCTCCCATGCCATGGAGGCCAAGGACCAAAGGGGAAACCCTTCTCCCATCTAGGGAGGAGGTCAAGGAAGAAGAGGAAGAAGGGGGCCCCTCTCCCCCTCTCCTCCGGTGGCACCGGAACACTGCCGTGGCCATCATCATCATCACCGCGATCTTCACCAACACCTTCGCCATCTTCACCAACATCTCCATCACCTTCCCCCATCTATCTACAGCGGTCCACTCTCCCGCAACCCGTTGTACCCTCTACTTGAACATGCTGCTTTATGCTTCATATTATTATCCAATGATGTGTTGCCATCCTATGATGTCTGAGTAGATTTTCGTTGTCCTATCGGTGGTTGATGAATTGCTATGATTGATTTAATTTGCTTGTGGTTATGTTGATGTCCTTTGGTGCCCATCATATGAGCGCGCGCGTGGATCACACCATAGGGTTAGTTGTATGTTGATAGGACTATGTATTGGAGGGCAAGAGTGACAGAAGCTTCAACCTAGCATAGAAATTGATGCATACGGAATTGAAAGGGGACCAATATATATTAATGCTATGGTTGGGTTTTACCTTAATGAACATTAGTAGTTGTGGATGCTTGCTAATAGTTCCAATCATAAGTGCATAGAATTCCAAGTAAGGGATGACATGCATGCTAGCAGTGGCCTCTCCCACATAATGCTTGCTATCGGTCTAGTAAAGTAGTCAACTGCTTAAGGGACAATTTCGCAACTCCTACCACCACTTTTCCACACTCGCTATATTTACTTTAGTTGCTTCTTTACCTTAACAGCGCCTAGTTTTATTTTTGTGCTCTTTACTTTCTTGCAAGCCTTTCCGAAAACACCTACAAAGTACTTCTAGTTTCATACTTGTTCTAAGTAAAGTGAATGTCAAGCGTGCGTAGAGTTGTATCGGTGGTCGATAGAACTTGAGGGAATATTTGTTCAACCTTTAGCTCCTCGTTGGGTTCGACACTCTTACTTATCGAAAACTATTGCGATCCCCTATACTTGTGGGTTATCAAGGCTGTGTTGTGCTGGGTTGGGGCTAGCGTGCCCTTTTGTTAGAAAAAGGGGGGCGGAGTCTTCCTTCACACGCTTGTGAAAGAGACTATTTAGGTGTCGGTCACTGGCGCATGATCGACAGGCTAGGCTGAAAGGGTGGGCACCAACTGCCAAAAGGTGTCGGGGTCATTGTGTGGCTATCTTACATGAGAAGCTTGGGCGGGGTTAGGTTAAGGTCTAGTGGCTTGATTAACCTAGGTTTATTGACCTGGCCAAGATAGGATTAGCCAATGGTCAGCCTGGCTCTGATACCAAGGTTGTCAGGACTGGATTTTCGGGATATTAATTTCCCAGAAAATGGCCCTTGTGCTCACCAGCCCCAGGATTACTGTTAGCTGATGAGACACCAACTTGATATAGAAACTCCAAGCAAAATACAAAATGTGTAGTACAAGACCATTCTGGCCTATAGTACAACAAATGGTTTCTAGTGGTTGATGGTGGAAGCGGTTTGTGGTTCATCAGCGTCTATGGGACTGCATTTCCCACAGGAACAACTGACTTGGATAACTCCTATCTTCGCGAGGCTGCTATCACCATTGCGTAGGTTCCGGGACTGTCATTGCAATGCTCCTATGCAAGAAATCTGGCCAAGACAATAGCCAGGGACAAGCCAGTGAGTACTTTGAATGTACTCGCAAACATTATGAACACAGGTATAATATAACAAATGTTAATCATGCTCTAAAATATTTTATGGTCACAAAGTCAGTCACAAAATAAAAATCCATGATGCACGCAAGCAGGTTATTCATATACAACATAATATGCAATAAGGGAGTAGAAATAGAATGCACCGATCGGGTGTCTGAAGCGACGCTTCGAAAGGATAATAATATAAAGCATGCCTCAGTCGGGCGTCTGAGCAACGTCACATAAAGGGCTTATAAAGGAAATAAGTAACAAGCATGCCACAGTCGGGCGTCTGTGCGACACCACATAAAGGGCTTATAGAGTAAGTAAATAACAAGCATGCCACAGTCGGGCGTCTCAGTGACACCACATAAAGGGCTTATAAAGTAAATGAATGACAAGCATGCCACAGTCGGGCATCTCTGCGACACCACATAAAGGGATTATTTGAGAGTAGTCACAGTGAATATACAGGAGGTAGAACCGTCCCAGGGATACTCAATAATTCAAATAATGTAAATGGTTAGTCCATAATAACATTCATCATCATCATCATGAGTCACAAGTCATGATCCATGTTCCGGTTTAGTAGTTTTTCCTCCGAAGACTGACACTAAGACTGACACTTGACCCATCCCAGACTGTAGTCCTTAACCATGGACACGGCTATTCGAATAGATATAATATCTGCAGAGGGTGTACTCTTTACCCACGAGTAACGGATTTCTTTAGTCCATCGGGACTAATTTCGTCTATGATCTTTTAATTGAAAACACACCTGACCGCACACACAAGCCTAACTTACCGGTGTCTGGAATCACCCACGACACCCGTTAATCAAAACTCTAAGTGGGGAGGCTACAACCTCGACTAGCATGGGATCACAAAATTTATAACGCGCCCAAACTAGGGGAGCTACCCCCTCGGCTCCAACCGGAAACACCCATGCCCCCGGACCAGGTGGCATGCCTACCGGATGCAGCCGGTATCTTCAACAATGGCCTGTCTGTACGGTGTGTGCTAGGAAGGGGTTGACAGCTTACTGAACTGTACCCTACCTATGGCAGGGACAAGTGGTAGTACGAAACAAGTATGGGGGTTACTGGAACAAGACTCGATCTATGGTCGACTCAGGAGGTTAAAGCATTTCCTGCATGATGAGCATAAGAAATATATTTCACACCAATCAGACAGAATCACCACTCATCATACCTCATCATGCCTTACCGGACATAACTGTCTCGACGAAGAACTACAGATAAGCTCATGTCTACCCAAGACAGAGACTTTCCCGGATTCCTTCCGGTAGGCGTGAAAGGTATACGAGGGTGATTATTATCAGAAGCATATCAAAATCCCAACAGCAAGGAATCACCATTATGCACTCGTGAATATGATCATAGCACCACATAAAATACTGAATACTTCTCGTCAAGGTGGTGTCGTATTTGCATCAAGCGACACACAACAAATATTATGCCAGGGTTCAGAATGCTTGCCTTCAAGAGTATGCAAGTAGGGGTGCACTTTTTGAAAGTTGCTTTCTCTCTCCAAAAATCCTATTTAAGAAAAATTCAAATTAACACATAGTTTCAAAACAGTACAAAAAAGTTGTTTGGAAAATTTTCAAATAAATATGAAAATAAACTAGAAAATTTTTGAGAAACAACAAAAAAGAATCAAATCAATTGGACTTGTATTTAAAAAGTTATAGCCAGTCAAAGTTTAGTCAAAATCTGTTTTTAATAAAAATCAGAAAAATAAAACGGTTCGGCAGCACTTACATTTTCCTCTAGCGAAGGCGTATTTGGTGGAATACGCTTCCACTTAAAACACGCTTCGGCGGGGCTGGGTCACTGACAGTGGGTCCATCGGCCCACTTGTCAGGTTTGACCAGTCGCTCGCGCCTCCTTCCTCCTCTGTCCGAGCGGAGGAGGGGCTCCGGCAATTGCCGCCAACGAACGGCAGCTCCCCGTGGGGTTCCGAGGGCAGGGATGGATCCGCTGGTCCAGGGCGGTCCTCCCAGTGGTCGAAAGGCTGGCGGGGATGAAGGGAGTCGCCGACGGTGAGCTTCGCGGCGGCCGGCGGCTTCTGGTGGTTCGGGGTCTCGAGCTATGGTGGCTTCCGATCGGGTTTGAGAGGTGGGGTGGCTCCGCAAGGTCGAGGGGAAGAGGATGGGAGCACGGGAGGGGTTAGGGGCCTCGGTCTTGGCCGGATTTTACCGGAATGTGGCAGCGGCCGAACCTGCCGGAGATGGGAGAGAGGATGGCCTCTGGCCAACTGGGAGGAGGGGGGCTTCCTACTACTCGAACAAGGCTGCTGACGAGCTTAGGAGTGATCGGGAGGGCTATTTATAGCTTGGAGAGGTCGGTTCCCGCGGCCGTGGATAAGAGCGCCGGCGAACAGCCGTTCTATTGCTAGCAGGGCGACGTGGAAGCGATTGGAGCTGGTCGGCACATTCCGACGAACTCCCCACTGCTCAAGGGGCGAGCTGGCGCGCGCGTATGGCTTGGGCGGCGCTGCCAAGGCCAAGGCCTGTTGCAGCCGTCAGCTAGCCACCATGGCCGTTCTGGCGGCTGCGCTGCGTGGCTCTAGGAGGTGCCAGGGCGGCTCTGTGATGAGGGAGGGGTCGGGGCGCGATGGCTGTGAGCGGGCACGGATCAGAACGAACACGGGGAGGCGGCAACGGGATGCGGCGACTCGGGCACGAGCACGTGCAACACGCGTGTTCTGGCCGCGCCCAGAGCACGCACGCGAGGTGCTCGACAAAATGCCAATGCCTGCCAGGGGGCTCTAATCCACATGAGGTTTAGCAGGGTGGTGCTATAGACTAAGGTAGAGCCATGAGACATGCTGTTTAGACAAACCAAGCAGGTTCAAAATGCAAACTAGGTTTCATGCCAATTCTGTTCATGAACTCAAGGTGTTCGACATAATGCTATGGTCATCTAGGCATATCTTGGGGTGGCTAAAAACTCCATATCAGAGTCTCTTTAGACGATAAAGAGGGTGGCAAGGTTAGTTTGACAAAAACAAAAACTCCCTAGTGCAAGTTTTTGAGAAAACCAAACCTGGACAGAAAATAAAGGGCATTATTGCATGTGCTAAAAATCTTCAAATGGTTCACAAATCCTGGACTTCAGAGTTTGGTAGGGTGTACTTCAAGCAGGACAAATCCCAAGACAACAAGAGCAAGATAAAATATGGTTGTAGTGCAAAACATTAAACTGGACCAGAATGAAGATGAGGATGGTTTGCTCAAATTTTTCAAAGAACACCAATAGTTTTTTGCACAAAGTTGAATTATACACTACTACTAACATCTCCCAATTTTGGTGGAATTTATAAAGAAATATTTAAATAGGTTGTAGTGCAAATTACAAACTGGACCAGATTTGAAAAATTGGGGTAGGGCTCAAAATTTCCAAATGACTAAAAGAGGTTTTTGCATAAAAGTGACGTGGGAACATCACATGACATCCCCAAATTTTGGTGGGGATTTTAAAGAAGTATTTGAAAGGCTTGTAGTGCAAATGGAACCCTAAAACTTATGAAAAATCATTTTTAAAGAAATAAAGCTCATGCAAAATAATTGTAGAAACAATTCTACTGATAAAAAGAAAAGATCTTGGGAAGATATACAAGTCCAACAATATTTTTGAAAGGTTTTCACTTGGGGTGAAAACTCCACAATTCGGGAGAAAAGAGTGGTTCTGAATTAAAAGAAAATCTAGAACATAAAAAAATTAATTTAGCATGGCAAAATTTTAATTAATAAATCATGGTTAACATTTTGGGGTGTTACATAGGGGCATGTGACAGGTGAATGGACCGCGCATTCGAATTCGTGGGTTTTTTCTGAGTAACTTTCATATAGAAAACATTTTCATCTGATCTACGGTTTAATTTCTATGAATTTTGAAAGTTTAAACTATATCCTGGAATTATTTAAATTAACAGAAAGGCAAATATGACATCAACATGATGCAATGCTGACGTTAGCAGGTCAACAAGTCGGCTGACCAGTCAAACCAGACAGGTGGTGCCCACATGTCAGCCACTGTAATTAACAGAGTTTATATTAAATTAAACTAAGGTAAAATAGCTACTAGGCCCCACATGTCAGTCTCTAATTAGTAACTAATTAGGTTTTAGATATTTAAAACATTTTAATTAATTAAAATAGGTGGTGTGGCCCATGTGTAAGTGGCACTGGCTGCCTGGTCAGCAGTTGATTGGGTCAACCCAGTCAACTGGGACCCGCGGGGCCCACTGGCAGTGGCACTGGGGTGGCCCCATGTCAACCACATAGGCGGTGGTCGGCGTTTCGCAGCTGGCAACGTCAAAACGCGGCGGGGGCACGCGGGCCTCGTCGGGGTTTCGCTACATGGCGCCGTTCTGCGCGCGGCTTGGTCCATTCGAACGGACACTCGATGCCGCGTCGAGTGGTGGTGGTGGTATGGCCGGACTTTACCGGAAACGGCGGCGACGAGTGGCAGAGCGGACGCCGGAGTTCAGGCGTCGTCGGCTATGGCACTGCGTGGCACGGGAAGGTGCGCTAGGGGTCTCGTTGGACTCGCACGAGCTCCAGGAGCTCGTCTACGAGCTCGGGCTATGGTGGTCACGACAGTGAGCTCGTCTACGGCGATGAGTACAGCCATGACGTGGTCGGCGGCTACGAGCGCGGGGATGAGCAGGGAGTGAGGGGAGAAGGAGAGGAGCTTAGAGCGCTCCTGCAGATGTGCAAAGCGGGCTGGGGGGAGGCTCGATGTGGCTGGAATTCGACGATGGCGATGATGGAGGTCAGAGGTTGAAGAAGGGGGTCATCCGCGTCGATGCAGACGGAGGAGGGCCTCCCAGCTCGTTCCAGCAGGCGAAGGCGAAGCAGTCGACGTTGGGGAGGCCGGTGGACTCGTCGAAGGGGAGTGGGGGCGACGCTCGCCGCGGTAGTGCTAGGTGGAGGGCGGCGATGGAAATTGGGTGAGGCGGCGAGCGATACAGAGTGGGGGGAGGAGCGGGTTGACCTGGGAGGCGAGACAGGGGAGTGGAGGTAGGTGGGGAGGAGGTCGAGGCGTCGAGGGGAGGGGTCGACCTTATCCTCCTCGTCGACGGCGAGGTGGTTCGGCGGCGACGCGCGGGCGCGCGCAGGGTCGGGTGAACAGAGAAGACGACCGAGGAGGAAGATGGGCTGGGCCTGGCTGGAGTGGGTTAGGTGGGCTGGCCCAGGTGGGTTCGGTCCAGGGAGGAGGTTGCTCTCTCTCTCTCTCTCCCTTTTCTATTTCTTTTTTTAACTTTCAACTTTAGCTATTTTAGGCCATTTAGACACATTGGAAAAAAGTTGGTTCACCACCAATATTACCAGAAGAATATTATCCACATGATGAACATTTTAGTTTTCATGTTTGAGCATTTTGAATTTCACTCATAGTTTGAAAATGAACTCAACTGGAATATGAAAGAGAGAGGAGACAATGATGATCAAACACTTGTTTAGCAAAATGATTAACTTAACCCCAGGGGTTACTGTAGCATCATTACACCGGGTTGTTACACAATTAAACCAACTAGCATCAACTACAAGGAGTAATTAACACTACTAGCAACCTACTAGCACCAATCCCGGACTTGGAGACAAGAATTGGATACAAGAGATGAACTAGGGTTTTGAGATGAGATGGTGCTGATGAAGATGTTGATGGAGATTACCCTCTCCCGATGAGAGGAGCGTTGGTGATGACGATGGCGATGATTTCCCCCTCCGGGAGGGAAGTTTCCCCGGCAGAACAGCTCCGCTAGAGCCCTAGATTGGTTCCGCCAAGGTTCCGCCTCATGGCGGCGGAGTTTCGTCCGAGAAGATGGCTTATGATTTTTTTTCCATCGAAAGACTCCATATAGCATAAGATGGCCACCGGAGGGCCACCAGCGGGCCCACGAGGTAGGGGGCGCGCCCAGGGGGGTAGGGCACGCCCCCCACCCTCGTGGGCAGGGTGTGGCCCCCCTGGTGAAGTTCTTGCTCTCAGTATTTTTTATATATTTGGAAAACATCTTCCATGAAGTTTCAGGACTTTTGGAGTTGTGCAGAATAGGTCTCTAATATTTGCTCCTTTTCCAGCCCAGAATCCCAGCTGTCGGCATTCTCCCTCTTTATGTAAACCTTGTAAAATAAGAGAGAATAGGCATAAGTATTGTGACATAATGTGTAATAACAGCCCATAATGCAATAAATATTGATATAAAAGCATCATGCAAAATGAATGTATCACTCATCGTAGCGGACCTCCGCCCTTCCGTGACCCGAATGCAACAGCAGTTCGAGCCCTGGAAGGGCCGATGGCTCTCGAAGGTGGCGAGGGTAATCCTAATTAACTCCTCGCTTGCTAGCCTCCTCTGGTTCCTCATGAGCTTCTATAGCCTCCATGAGACGCTTCACCAGGAGGTGGCCAAATATCAGTCTAGGTTCTTCTGGGCTGGTGAGGGGGACAAGCAAAAATACCATATGGTGAGCTGGCCTGACATTTGCAAACCCAAGGACCAGGGAGGTCTGGGGATCTTGTCTTCCCATCGCATGAACATTGCTCTCCTGACCAGATGGCTATGGCGTATCGCCAACAGGAGGGCGGCCTCTGGCTTACCATCATCCAGAATAAGTATCTTCGGGGCCAACCTCTAGCTTTCTGCCAGTGCTCTGGGGGATCCCAGTTCTGACAAGCTGTGATTCAGCTTCTTCCCGTGCTCCAAATTGGCACGTCCATTTCTGTGGGTTCCAGGTCCTCGACCCTGTTTTGGTTCGACCGCTGGCTTGGGGATTCCCCTCTGGCCGCCCGCTTCCCGGGCTTATTTGCCATTGCGGCTGACCCCTGGATTTCCGTCGAGAGGGCCCTTATGGACGTAGGGCATCTCGCCTTTCGGCGCCCCTTTGGCCCCAGGAGGTTGACGCGTGGGACGCCCTCCTACAGGACATCGCTCTCTTGCCGATGGATGCAGAGGGCCCCGCTGACTCCATGACGTGGTGCCTGGAGCCCTCGGGGTGCTTCTCCACGAAGTCTCTGTACGCTGCCATCGCCCCCTCGCTGGCCCCTGAGCCCTTTAGCCTGATTTGGGACATTCGCCTCCCCCTTAAGATCCGGATATTCCTCTGGCAGTGGATCCCTTTGGAATATTCGCAACAAGCTTGTTATTCAGAAAGTGCCTCTGCGACGTGTGACTGATGCGATCTTCAAAATGTGTGGCTATTTGCAGCTCTGGCGGCCGCTTAGCCGCCCCCAGGACCAGAGCATTATCAACACCCTCCTCACCGACCTTCGATCGATGGCCTTCCGCATGGCGCCCCTGCTTTCGCCACCGCCGCCGGAGCTTGATTAGGCATGCTTCGTTTCTGGCGGTCTTTGTGTGTGTCCTTTTGTTCTTAGGGCTTGTTGAGATGTGCCCTCAACATTAACCTTACTACTACCTTATCTGTGTGTGTGACATTGAGTGTGTTTGTGTGTGTGTGTGAACATTGTTGGATGTTTGGCTCGGGCGGTTTGCTTTATGTATAAAGCGAGGCGAAAGCCTTTTTTGGTAATAAAATGACAATCATGTTTGATATTTTTCATGGGAACATCAGTCGCAAACGGTGAAGTACAAGGAGTAGCAGTTGAAACAAAAACAATTGATTGCAAGAAGCATAATGGATGTACAATATTTTTGTAAAAGGAAACAACAATGGTTGTGGTTGAAGCACACACATTATTAGTTATAAAGCAAAATGTCTATGCAATAAGGACAATGGCTAAAGTAGAAATTCACTACCGGGGGAACCTATGCAAGACAAATAAAGGCAGCAAGCAGGGAGGTCCACTTAGGATGGCCCTTAGGGATTAGGCACAGTATCGGGTGGATGGCGGTGCTTCTTTCTTGAGTTTGTCTTCGGGACTTCGCCCCCCCCCCCCTAGTCGACGGAGCTCTAGCGTAGATTCATGTTGTCTCCTTGGGCGGTGAGTTTAGGGTTTCTTGTCATATGGCGAGATGTGGTGTCAGGTGCTACATACCTATGCAAGGGTTCAACGGCGATGAATGCGGCTCCATGGCGCTGGTCTTTAGGGGCACGCACATGAAGACTTTCGGCTGTCATCGACAAGGTCAAGCCGGCTTCGATAGGGGAGCAACGACAATGATGTGTCGGTGGTTTGTTCTAGTGGCAGCAGTGGTCTCGGAATCTCGATGTAAGTTTTATTATGATTGAGTTACTTTGTACTTTGGGAGAATTTTTAGATATGGTTCTTTCCCAAAAAATGCAATCGTAATGAAGGAGGGTAGACGAGCAGACGACACAAGAGTTCGGACAGCCAACACAGAAGGAACTGCTAGCAAACCAGCGGAACGAAGGCGGGTCTCCTCAACGCGAAGCTCAGCAAGTACCTCCGAGATTGGAACACGGCCACGAGCAAGCAAGTGAGCACGACGAGGCTCAAACTCGGAATGAAGGCGAGATAAGAACTCATGGACACGCTGAAACTCCAAGTCGGACCGCATAGTCTGGCAGCAACGGCAAGCTCCACACACAAACTGTTCGAAGAGAGTCATGCTGACACCAGATGGTAGAACTTTGTGTGTAGAACTCATCAATAGAAGAGTCACCCTACTGAAGAGCATGCTCTTGACGCACCATAGATAAGTAGAGAGCATCACCAGACGGCTAATAGCGCTAACAAAGATAAGACCACATTGCTCAACGGTGTCGAGGCCCATGAACTTCGAAGCAAACTAAGGAAGGACACTCGCAGTGAGAACGGCAGCAGCCTAAGCACCATCATGGCACCACTAAGTGTAAGAAGACAGATCATCACGGTAGACAGAAAGAATATCATAAGCATCAACTGCAGCATCATCGAGCGCCTTGGCTGCATTCCGATCAACAAGAAGCATCAACAACAAGAACTGGCGGTGCCGGCGGGGTAGGAGCCATGGGAGCTGATACGTCTTCATCGTATCGACTTTTCCAAACACTTTTGCCCTTGTTTTGGACTCTAACTTGTATGATTTGAATGGAACTAACCCAGACTAACGCTGTTTTCAGCAGAATTGCCATGGTGTTGTTTTATGTGCAGAAAACAAATATTCTCGGAATGACCTGAAACTCCATGGAACATCTTAGAAAAAACAATAAAAACTCCTCGCCAAAGATGAAGACCAGGGGGCCCACACCCTTCTCACGAGGGAGGGGGGCGCCCCCCCCCCCCCCAGGGCGCGCCCCCCTACCTCGTGGGCCCCCTGGAAACCCTCCGACGCCAACTTCAACTCTATATATTTGCTTTCGGAGAGAAAAAAAGAAGAGAGAATAAATCATCGCGTTTTATGATACGAAGCCGCCGCCAAGCCCTAAAACCTCTCGGGAGGGCTGATCTAGAGTCCGTTCGGGGCTCCGGAGAGGGGGATTCGTCGCCGTCATCATCATCAACCATCCTCCATCACCAATTTCATGATGCTCACCGCCGTGCGTGAGTAATTCCATCGTAGGCTTGCTGGACGGTGATGGGTTGGATGAGATTTATCATGTAATCGAGTTAGTTTTGTTAGGGTTTGATCCCTAGTATCCACTATGTTCTGAGATTGATGTTGCTATGACTTTGCTATGCTTAATGCTTGTCACTAGGGCCCGAGTGCCATGATTTCGGATCTGAACCTATTATGTTTTCATGAATATATGTGAGTTCTTGATCCTATCTTGCAAGTCTATAGTCACCTACTATGTGTTATGATCCGGCAACCCCAAAGTGACAATAATCGGGACCACTCCCGGTGATGACCATAGTTTGAGGAGTTCATGTATTCACTATGTGCTAATGCTTTGTTCTGGTTCTCTATTAAAAGGAGGCCTTAATATCCCTTAGTTTCCAATAGGACCCCGCTGCCACGGGAGGGTAGGACAAAAGATGTCATGCAAGTTCTTTTCCATAAGCACGTATGACTATATACGGAATACATGCCTACATTACATTGATGAATTGGAGCTAGTTCTGTGTCACCCTAGGTTATGACTGTTACATGATGAACCACATTCGGCATAATTATCCATCACTGATCCGGTGCCTACGAGTTTTCCATATACTGGTTTATGCTTATTTACTTTCCCGCTTCTACTGTTGCAATCACTACAAAATACCAAAAACATTACTTTTGCTGTCTTTACTTTTGTTGCCGCTACCACCACTATCATATTACTTTGCTACTAAACACTTTGCTGCATATACTAAGTTTCCAGGTGTGGTTGAATTGACAACTCAACTGCTAATACTTGAGAATATTCTTTGGCTGTGTCAAATCAATAAATTTGGGTTGAATACTCTACCCTCGAAAGCTGTTGCGATCCCCTATACTTGTGGGTTATCAAGACTAATTTCTGGCGCCGTTGCCGGGGAGCATAGCTCTATTCTTTGAGTCACTTGGGATTTATATCTGCTGGACACTATGAAGACCTTGAGAGATCCAAAAACCAAGATCTATCCCTCAACTACGAGGGGAGGTAAGGAACTGTCATCTAGCTCTGCACTTGATTCACCTTCTGTTATGAGTAAGTTTGCGACACCTACACCTGCTTCTACTATTCGTTCTGATATGTCGCATGTTATTGATGATGCCACTTCTGCTATGCATGATACTTATGATGAAACTGCTTCTATGCCTGATACTACTGTGCCCCTTAGTGAATTTCTTGATGAACAAATTGCTAGGGCTAGAGAAAAAGAAATTATTGAATCTGAATACAATGATGATAGTGATGATGAAAATATGCCTGTTATTCCTGAGGGTTATCTTTTTGATATGGAATCTTCTGCCGCTATTTTAGCTTGCAAAGATAGATATGAGCTTAAGAAGTTATTAGTTAAATGGAACAAAGAATCACATAGAGATAAAATGAAACCCGACCCTACTTTTGCTACTTCACCTATATGTGTTCCTGATAAGGATTATGAATTCTCTGTTGATCCTGATATAATTACTTCAGTTGAATCTGATCCATTTTATGGCTATGAATCTGAAACTGTTGTGGCACATCTTACTAAGTTAAATGATATAGCTGCCCTGTTTACTAATGATGAGAGATCGCGTTACCTCTATATACTCAAAATATTTCCGTTCTCATTAAAGGGTGATGCCAAGATATGGTTTAATTCTCTTGATCCAGGTTGTGTGCGTAGTCCCCAGGATATGATTTATTACTTCTCTGCTAAATATTTCCATGCTCATAAGAAACAAGCTGCTTTGAGGGAAATATACAACTTCGTGCAAATTAAAGAAGAGAGTCTCCCACAAGCTTGGGGGAGGCTTCTCAAGTTACTTAATGCTTTGCCTGATCATCCTCTTAGGAAACCTGAAATACTTGATATCTTTTATAATGGACTAACCGATGCTTCCAGAGATTACTTGGATAGTTGTGTTGGTTCTCTTTTCAGGGAAAGAACACCGGATGAAGCTGAAATTCTATTGAATAATAAGTTGACAAATGAAAATAATTGGGCACCTCCTGAGCCACCTCCTGAGCCAAATCCTGCTCCAATTACTGAGCCTATTCCTAAACCAACTCCGAAGAAGAGAGGTATTCTATTTCTCAGCCTCGAAGATATGCAAGAGGCAAAGAAATCTATGAAAGAAAAAGGTATTAAAGTTGAAGACGTTAAGAATTTACCTCCTATTGAAGAAATACATGATCTTAGTTCACCGCCTATTGAAGAAACTTATGATCTTAATTCTTTATTTACTGAAGAACCTCCTGATCCCGATATCCTGACACAGGTAGTAAAGGTAAATTCTCTCTACAGATATGATAGAGCTGAAGTCCCTCCTACTAAAATGGCTAGTCAGTGCTTGGATGAGTTTGATAACTTTATGTTTAAGCAAGATGACTTCAATGCCTATTTTGGTAGACAGTTAAAAGAAAATGCTTATATGATTAGACGCTTGGGTGATTATATGGCTGATATTAAAGGTGAACTTAAACTTGTTAGCAAACATGCTTCTATGGTTACCACTCAAGTAGAACAAGTACTTAAGGCTCAAAAAGAAGTGCTTTATGAAATGAATAGTAAGAAAAATGATTATGCTGTTAGAGTGGCTACTAGAACTAGTAGAATGACTCGGGAACCTTTATATCATGAAGGCCACCCTAAGAGAATCGAGCAAGATTCTCAAAGAAATAATATTGATGTTCCTAGTTCTTCTAAAAAGAAGAAGAAGAAGAAGAAAAATGATAGAACTGTGCAAACTTCTAGTGAACCTATTGCTGAACCACCTGATAATCCAAATGATATTTCTATGTCTAATGCTGAAACACAATTTGGTAATGAACATGAACCTAGTAAAAATATTAATGATGATGTTCATGATGATGCTCAACCTAGTAATGATAATGATGTAGAAATTGAACCTGTTGTTGATCTTGATAACCCACAATCAAAGAATCAACGTTATGATAAAAGAGACTTTGTTGCTAGGAAACATGGTAAAGAAAGGGAACCTTGGGTTCAGAAACCCATGCCTTTTCCTCCGAAACCATCCAAGAAAAAGGATGATGAGGATTTTGAGCGCTTTGCTGAAATGATTAGGCCTATCTTTTTGCATATGCGATTAATTGATGTGCTCAAAACAAATCCTTATGCTAAATATATGAAGGATATCATTACTAATAAAAGAAAGATACCAGAAGATGAAATTTCCACCATGCTTGCTAATTATACTTTTAAGGGTGGAATACCAAAGAAACTCGGAGACCCTGGAGTACCTACTATACCTTGCTCCATTAAAAGAAATTATATTAAAACTGTTTTATGTGATCTTGGAGCCGGCGTTAGTGTTATGCCTCTCTCTTTATATCGTAGACTTGACTTGAATAAGCTGACACCTACTGAAATATCTTTGCAAATGGCTGATAAATCAACTGCTATACCTGTCGGTATCTGTGAGGATGTGCCTGTTGTGGTTGCAAACGTTACTATTTTAACGGACTTTGTTATACTTGATATTCCCAAGGATGATAGTATGTCTATTATTCTTGGAAGACCTTTTCTTAATACTGCAAGGGCTGTTATTGATTGCAACAAAGGCAATGTTACTTTTCATGTTAATGGTAATGAGCATACGGTACACTTTCCAAGGAAACAACCTCAAGTTCATAGTATCAATTCTATTGGAAAAATTCCATTGATTATATTTGGAGGTTTTGAATTTCATCTTCCTACTGTCAAGAAGAAATATGATATTCTTATTATTGGGGATGTGCATATCCCCGTTGACGTAACTTAGTGTTATTCGAAATTTCTCCGGTTTCATGATTATCGGTATGAGTTTGTTTGTTTTTTTGACCGTGAACAGTAGGAAAAACTCCTACTGTGTTGATATATTAAAAAATATAGAGTACTATACAAGTGGGTATTTACATGGGGAAGATTTTAGCCACTTTGTGTCAAGAGAGGAAAACTACTATAAAGAACTTAAGAAAGGGAGTTTACAAAGCTTAGAACTAGAGGCTTATGTGCCTCTTTGACCCTTTGCTGTAGAAGCCCAAAGTCTCTCTTGAATCTCCCAGGCCAAGACTGGAGGGAGGGAGGTATAGCTCGGAAGTGGTGATTATTCCTCTCCTTCCATATGCTCCAAGCCGCCACAATGAGTTTTTCCATGAATAGGGGTGACGGGTGGTTATTCTTATGGTCTTGAACCGCTTGCAGCCTGCCAGGGAATGGATCCCAGGTGATGCCAAGTTTATTCCAATAGTGCCTGCTGAAGACGCAGGTGAAGATCATGTGCTCAACTGTTTCTTCAATGCTTTGATCACAGAGCAAACAGTTATGGTCATCTCCGATGTTGTAATGTCTTCTTTTCAGCATGTTGCGTGTGTTAAGTCGACCATGAATCAGTAGCCAAGCAAACACCTTAAGTTTCATCGTGCATTTTGATTTCCAGATCTAGCCGAAGACTTGGTGTGAATCGAGATCTTTGAAGTAGAAATGGTAATAATCCGTTGACTTGAAGTTTCTCTTGCCCCACACGTAGTGCCAAACATCTGAGGACGACGTCGATGGTTGAAGCTCAGCGGCAACGGCCTGTAGTTGTCTGATCTCATCATGCGCTTGAGGTGACAACGGGAGGTGGAACGCCTCATGCAGAGATGTGACCCCAGGAAGTCCTTGACCAATACGTCTTCATTCAAAGAGTAAGAGAAAGCACGTGGGTGTGAGTCATGCAGGATCTGACCAGCCCAGAGATCTTTCCAAAATAAAGCGGTGGTGCCACAAACAATGTTAATGCTTGAGACTCCCCTAAAATTTGGGGAGAGTTTGAGGATATCCCGCCACCAAAAGGATCCAACTGGGTCAGTAGCGTGAGGTATCTTCTCCGAGTAGTAAGAATTCCAAGTCAAGTGAACCCAGGGGATGTCCATCTTATTGTAGAATTTGTGTAGAAATTTGAGGAGTAAAGCTTCGTTCTGGATACGTAAGTTAAGAACTCCAAGGCCTCCTTTGCTTTTAGGTTTACACACCATATCCCAGGCAGCAAGAGAGTTACACTTATCACCTTGCTCTGTTTTCTTGATCCACGAGCATCTTCTTCTGATTTTATCAAGCATTTCGATAAGCTTAGGTGGAAAGTGGAGAGTGCACATTGCATAGATGAGGAGTGATGTGACTGTCGAATTAAGCAAGGTCAACTTCCCAGCATGTGACATAAGAGAGAGAGAGAGTGGAGGACAGGCTTCTCTCAATGGAGCAGACCAAAGGCATGAAGTCTTGAATGGTGGGTCGAGACGTGCCCAAGGGAAGGCCAAGGTAAGTGAATGGCATGGTTCCCACCGGGCATTCGAAAATCGAGGCGATTTGCATTGCCAGCTCCTGATCCAAGTTGATGGGGATAAGCATTGATTTATGAAAGTTGATCTTGAGACCAATCGATTGGGCATAATTGGTGAGGATATTCTTGATGGTCAGGGCTTGTCGGGGACAGGCCGGCATGAGCAAGATTGTGTCATCTGCGTAGTGAACAATTGGGTAATCCGTTTGTCCGTTACTAGGGAAAGGGAGCTGAATCAATCCATTTCTAAACTCAGCATTAATGGCAGATTGGAGCAAATCGGCTGCAAGGACAAAGATGAGGGGTGATAAGGGGTCCCCCTGGCGAACACTTCTTCTGCAATGAAACTGCCTGCCCGGCACTCCATTAAGCAAAATGGAGGATCTTCCTGAGGAGAAAATGGATTTGATCCAAGACAACCATTGATCATTAAACCCCATATGCTTCATGATGTTGATCATTGGATCATGCTCAATTGTATCGAAGGCTTTGGCGAAGTCCAACTTGAGTAACACGATTGGACGTTTGGAGGCTTGACATTGGTGAATGTATTGAAAAGTCCACGCTAGGCGGTCCTGTATAGATCGTCCTCGGATAAACCCATATTGATTGCGATGAATAATCCTCAAGATGACTTTTTGCAAACGGTTGGCCAACAACTTGGTGATGAGCTTAAGACAACGGTTTAGAAGTGTGATCGGACGATAATCATTGATAGTTGAGAGGGACCCATTTTTGGGGATAAGTGTGATTAGTCCATCATTAATGCTTTGAAGATCTAGCTGGCCAGCATGGAATTGATTGCACAAGTTATAGAAGTCGTTTTTAATAATAGGCCAGCAGGCTTTGAGGAACAGCCCACTAAAACCATCCGGGCCAGGTGCCCTATCCCCCGGCATCTCTTTAATGACCGAGTCAATTTCATCATGTGTGAAGGGCAGTGTGAGATGGTCTAGATTTTCGGTTGGCCTTATCAAAGATGGAAGATCGAATTTCATTTGTGTTGGATTGGAGGTACCTAGTCTTTCGGTATAAGCATGAAAAAGAAGTGCCTCCTTTCCGGTGTGGTCTTCCACCATGAGATCGTCGTCAGTTTGCAAATTGGCAATGTTGTTCTTACGGTATCTCTCCATGGCTACTGCCTGAAAAAACTTGGAGTTCTCGTCACCAAATTTGACCCAACGAATGGTGCATCTTTCCTTCTAGTATTGCTTCTGATAATCCAGTAGGTGTAGGAGGTGGTTCTTGATGATTTTGCGGAAGTTTCCTTCAGGCAGTGTGAGAGGGCGAATGTTCTCAAGCGCATCCAAATCAGAAAGAGCTTTATTGGTATTTTCAATATCAACTGAAAGACGGGATATGTTTTTTCTCCAGGCTTTTAACTCCTGTCTTAGGTGCTTGAACTTGCGGCATAAAATTGTGGCAGCATTAGCAGAATGGACAGGGCGATCCCAAACCTTCTTAACAACTTCCATGAAACCAGGATGCATGAGCCAATAAGATTCAAAACGAAAAAATTTGGCACGTGGAATTTTAGTTTCAATCGAGACAACACAGGGTGTGTGATCGGACGTGGGTTTGCAGAGAGGTTTAACCATCGTGTTGGGGTACACATGTGTCCAATGGAGTGACGTGAAAAACCAGTCCAGTTGTTCGAGAAGGGGGTCTTGATGCATGTTACTCCACGTGAAAAGCCTGCCCTTAATTGGTAGCTCAACAAGATTATGCTTTCAGATGATATCATTGAAGGTTGACATATCATTTGCATCACCCCCTGGTTTATTGCGATTTTCAGGGCTACGAATGTAATTAAAATCTCCCAGGAAAAGACAGTCCTCATCAGTGTGGATGTCTCTGTCATATAGCCATTGTGTGAATGTGTCCCGAGTAGGGCCAGAGCAAGGGCCATAAATATTAAAGAGTGTCTAGGCCTGAGCTGAGAGTGTGCTAGTGAATTTAATTCCTAGAGCAAAGTCCTCTTGGATAATAACAGAGCCAGTAAACAAGGAGCTATTCCAAATCGTAAGAATACCACCCGAAGAACCATGAGAGGGAATATAAGCAAACTGATCAAAGTGCTTGGGGCAACAAGTTTTAACAAAAGCAAGATCAATAACCGATTTTTTTAGTTTCTTGCAAGCAAACGATAGCACACCCACTAACTGCAATCGCATTTGAAAGCGCCAGAAGTTTTTTTTCTGAATTTAAACCCCGAATGTTCCAACATAGGACATTCCAGCTACGCAGAAGCGTCATGGGGGAGCGTAGGGATTAAGCTGACGAAGAAGGTTCCTCCTCCACGCCGGCACTAGTGGGGGCCTCAGCATCCGAGGCCAGCAGCGCCGCGTCAGTGAGCTCCTGGGGGGGGGGACGGCGCAACAGTTGATGCCGATGTCTTGCATGGTGCGAAGCGGGGTTGGTGGGGGAGGATGATCCACAAGTTCAGAAGGGCCAGCTGCTGCAGAGGGAATCACTCTGGGTTTGACCTTGGAAGATGTGGTGCGCACATCAGTAATTTGTGGCACTCTGAAGCCATCGAACCTAGTAGATCTAGTGTTGCGTCGAACTTCAGTGGTCACCAGAGGGGCCTTGCATTTGGAGCGGCGAGGACGAGCAGTGGACGGCCCAGGAACATCAGAGAGCACATGGGCCAAGCCCAGATTAGGGTCAGATTCCATGGGTTGTGGCAAAGCAAGCTCAGGCCCACCGTTCAAACCAACAGTTGGCGCCAAAAGAGTCCCGACCTCATCAGCAGCAGGTTCAGAAACAGCAACAGAAGCATTGTTGGAAATCAAGTCAAAATCCTTGTCAGGCAGCACAGGCTCAGCTTCAGAGGAATTAGCAGGGAGTACATTGGCCATAGTGGAGTCTACTGGATCAGTTGTGATTTCCATGATGTGAACCGAAGAAGTAGCTGCAGGGTAGCGAATACCAGCAGTAAAGCATACCAGGTGATTAACATCATTAGCAGCCACATTGAGAAAGGACCTAGGAGCTGGCACCTATAAATCCAAGGGGGTAGACCATACCCAGAACTCCAAGGCCCATATGCAGCAACAACAGACAAGATTGATCTTGACAAGTAGGCAGTGAAGATATCCCTAGGGATCTGATCAGAAGCTAACACAGTAGTGAGTTCATTCCCTTCAACAGAGATGCTGACCTGGAGAGTTTCAGCAGAGATGGCAACATCCACATTGATTATGTTTTGAGGAGTAGGAGGAGCCACCATCAAAGTACTAGTCTGCATAACTGACAGAGATGAGGAGCCCTGAGAGCTAGCATTGGAGCTTGATTCCAGCCAGGCAAAATTCAGACTGTCAGATAGATTATCATCAGGGACGATTCCATCTTGAACTTGCAGGCCTTGAGCAGCTAACCACGCCTGAAAATTCACCAGAGCAACAGGCATTTGAGGCATAGGAGGCTGAGGCCAGGGGCTAACCATATCGGAATGAGTTTGTTAACAAGACTTGATCAACCATGTTAGTGGATTCCTTTTAATGAGCATGAGATGGATGAAACTAGAAGCACAAACTTCTGTATCCCACTTTTATTTTCTGTTAATTAGTATAAATAAAGTAAAAATAGTATTTTTTATGTCTGTTTCCTGACTTATCCGTGCAATATAAAAATATCCCGAAAATAAAAGTCCTCAGAATGCCATGCCAATTTAATATGATTTTTTTGGAAATATTTGAGGATTTACTGTGCAAAAATTACCGCGGGAGGAGCTGCCACCTGGCCACGAGGGTGGTGGGCGCCCCCCCCCCTCTAGGGCGCGCCCCCTGCCTCGTGGGCCCACGGTGGCCCTCCTCCACTTATCCCAGCACCCATCTTCTTCCTCTGTCTCACACAAACCCGAAAAATCAACTCAAGCACGAGTTCCAGCCACTTTTGCTGTGATTTTCGATCTCCTTGCTCAAAGCACCTCTCGCAAAACTGCTCGGGGAGATTGTTCCTTGGTATGTGACTCCTCCATTGGTCCAATTAGTTTTTGTTC
This sequence comes from Triticum aestivum, assembly GCF_018294505.1. Classification (NCBI taxonomy): domain Eukaryota; kingdom Viridiplantae; phylum Streptophyta; class Magnoliopsida; order Poales; family Poaceae; genus Triticum; species Triticum aestivum. The sequence continues at coordinate 41,174,808 of NC_057809.1, forward strand.
TAGTGCTTTATTCTTTGCAAATTTGTGCTGCATAGGTGACCATGTTCTTGAGCTTGCATGTCAAATTTATATGGTTCCAAGTAGTTCTAATGCTTGATATAGGCTCTAGGCACTTGTAGGAGTAGCTGCTATCAATATTATTGAGTTTGGTTTACTTTTATTTTGAAGTTACTAAAAATTTCAGAATTTTTCAGAGAAAAACAATATGCTTAGGAAGATGTTCCAAGGTGGTTCCTCTAAGAAGCAAGGACCCAGAATTGCTATGCACGATGCTGACAAGGATCCACCAAGAGACGCTCCAGTACAGCCTTGCGAATGGCCGTCGGAAAATTTTATGGACCGTGCGGGAATTAAAAAAGAATTCAAAGCATATTTGCGCAATGCCGGTCTTGAGGATTTTGAGGCTAACAAATGCCCCCGGTATCATGATCTCACAAGTTCATTTGTGAGGAGGTTTGAGTATTCATCTTCGCGTAATTCTCCTTCAGTCATGTTTGATCTTTATGACAAATCTTATACCATGGACTTAGATGATTTTACTTCTGCTTGCAAACTTCCATCATGGGGTAGTGTTAGGGATCCCCCTAAATCTGAATTTAGAAACTTTCTTGCTAGTATAACTGTGGGGAAATCTAGAGATATAACGCAGGCTACCATAGGGAGCATTCACTTTCCTGCTATACATAATTTTGCTCTCTTCATCGGTAGATGCATAAATGCTAAGGATGAAGCATGTCACATGTGTGTCCCTGATCTTAGCATTCTTAGGAGTGCTGTGTTAGGAGACCAATCTTATCATATGGGAGCCATTGTAGCTCGTAGGTTGCATCATAATAGACATAATGGAGATTTCTTTGAAGGAATTTACGCAACCCGCTTAGCTCATTTTCTTGAGATAGACATTCGTGAGGGTGATATGGAGTTGCCTCCTGCATATTTAGATCATGACTCTATGGCTTCGCACCAGTTTGTTGAGAGGCCTGAATCACCTCTCTTATATCGTTTAATTTTTGATAAACGACGTGTTTTCCATATTACTCTCCCTGCTCCTGCCTTCTTTGATTCACAGACAAAAGGAAGATATGTTATTACCAGAGAGGAGGCAGAAGAGTACGAGAGGAGAGCGGAGGCAGCTCGACTCAACGCTGCAGCTCAGCAGGCAATAACCGATGCACATCAGTATGATCCCAACTATTATTCCTCATCACAGTACGACCCCAACAATTATTATTATGGATATCTGCCAGGCCAGCCATGGCCATAAACCAACTTAGGCCAAAAGCCTAAGCTTGGGGGAGTACGTATTTCTCACCGACATTATATTTATGTTCACACACACTCATTGCTAGATGTCGGTGCTCATACTTTTTCACTGTAATATTCATGCTAGTTTATTTTCTTTTTCCTGCTTTCTTCTTGTGTGTTTGCTAAACCTTAAGAAAAACCAAAAGATTAGTAGTAGTTTATTTTTCTGTTGTAGTAGTAATAATTAAAAAGAAAACCCAAAAATATTCCTCGTTCTTCTTTTGCTTGTTGGGAGCTTTCCCGTGTAAATAGTTTTATTTCTTTTCTTTTCTTTGGGGTCAGTAGGAGAAGACCATAATTAAATTGTTGAAGTGGCTCTTATATGCATTATTGTTGATTTAACCAAGAGCCCATATTGCCTTGTCTTCTCATGTTTATTGAATGCTCGCAGATTCCAGTTTAGTCCAATGCACGTACACTCTTATTATTATTCGCACCGTTCGGTCGTGCAAGTGAAAGGCAATTATGATGATATATGATGGGCTGACTGAGATGAGAAAAGTTGGTATGAACTCGACCTCTTTTGTTTTTGTAAATATGATGAGTCCCTCGTTCTTGATTCAGCTTATTATGAATAAACATGTTTGCAACGACAATTAGAGATCATAGTTGCTTCTGCCATACTTGATTAGCTATGAGTTATAATGGTTTACCTTGTGTGCCAACATGCTATTGAGATGATTATGATGTGGTATGATTGGGTGGTATCCTCCTTTGAATGATTTAAGTGACTTGACTTGGCACATGTTCACGCATGTAGTTGAAACAAAATCAACATAGCCTTCACGATATTTATGTTCATGGTAGATTATATCCTACTCATGCTTGCATCCAATGTTTATTAATTTTAATGCATGTACATGGCTGTTGTCGCTCTCTAGTTGGTCGCTTCCCAGTCTTTTGCTAGCCTTCACTTGTACTAAGCGGGAATACTGCTTGTGCATCTAATCCCTTAAACCCCAAAGTTATTCCAGATGAGTCCACTATACCTTTCTATATGCGGTATCTACCTGCCGTTCCAAGTAAATTTGTATGTGCCAAACTCTAAACCTTCAAATAAACATTCTGTTTTGTATGCTCGAATAGCTCATATATCAACCAAGGTTGTCCTTAGCTTCCGTGTTAGGCGGGTTATTCTCAAGAGGAGTGGACTCCGCTCCTCACTCATGAGAAAGTGGCTGGTAACCGGGATGCCCAGTCCCATGCTTTATGCAAACTAAATCTAAATCAATTGCAAACAAAACTCCCCCTGGGACCTGATGTATGTTGGAGGCACTCGTTGTTTCGAGCAAGCGATGGATTGATGCTTGTTGGTGGAGGGGGAGTATAAACTTTACCATTCTGTTTGGGAACCGCCTATAATGTGTTTAGCATGGAAGATATCGCCATCTCTTAGTTGTAACATTGACAATGAAAGTATACCGCTCAAAATACAATTTATCTCTATTGCAAAACAGAGCTCTGGCACCTCTACAAATCCCTGCTTCCCTCTGTGAAGGGCCTATCCATTTACTTTTATGTTGAGTCATCACCCTCTTATTAAAAAGCACTAGCTGGAGAGCACAACCGTCATTTGCATTCATTACTATTAATTTATACTGGGTATGACTATGATTGGATCTCTTTTACCATGAATTACAATGTCTAGTCAGTCCTTGATCTTTAAAGGTGCTTTGCATTTATGTTTTCGGTCTTAGAAAGGGCTAGCGAGATACCGTCTTGTTATATCATATTATGATTGTTTTGAGAAAGTGTTGTCATCAGAGATTTATAATTATGGCTTGCTAGTTGATTATGTTATTGATATGAGTAATTATGAGACCTGAGAATCTATGCTGAAAACTTGAATGCTGGCTTGACATAGTTACAACAACAACAAGAGCAAACAGAGTTTGTAAAAGTGTTTCTTTCTTTCTTTCAGTTTGTCAACTAAATTGCTTGAGGACAAGCAAGGGTTTAAGCTTGGGGGAGTTGATACGTCTCCGTCGTATCTACTTTTCCAAAAACTTTTGCCCTTGTTTTGGACTCTAACTTGTATGATTTGAATGGAACTAACCCGGACTAACGTTGTTTTCAGCAGAATTGCCATGGTGTTGTTTTATGTTCAGAAAACAAATATTCTTGGAATGACCTGAAACTCCACGGAACATCTTATAAAAAACAATAAAAAATCCTCGCCAAAGATGAAGACCAGGGGGCCCACACCCTTCTCACGAGGGTGGGGGGGCGCCCCCCCTAGGGTGCGCCCCCTACCTCGTGGGCCCCATGGAAACCCTCCGACGCCAACTCCAACTCTATATATTTGCTTTCGGAGAGAAAAAAAGAAGAGAGAAGAAATCATCGCGTTTTATGATACGGAGCCGCCGCCAAGCCCTAAAACCTCTCGGGAGGGCTAATCTAGAGTCCGTTCGGGGCTCCGGAGAGGGGGATTCGTCGCCGTCGTCATCATCAACCATCCTCCATCACCAATTTCATGATGCTTACCGCCGAGCTTGAGTAATTCCATCATAGGCTTGCTGGACGGTGATGGGTTGGATGAGATTTATCATGTAATCGAGTTAGTTTTGTAAGGGTTTGATCCCTAGTATCCACTATGTTCTGAGATTGATGTTGCTATGACTTTGCTATGCTTAATGCTTGTCACTAGGGCCCGAGTGCCATGATTTCAGATCTGAACCTATTATGTTTTCATGAATATATGTGAGTTCTTGATCCTATCTTGCAAGTCTATAGTCACCTACTATGTGTTATGATCCGGCAACCCCGAAGTGACAATAATCGGGACCACTCCCGGTGATGACCATAGTTTGAGGAGTTCATGTATTCACTATGTGCTAATGCTTTGTTCCGGTTCTCTATTAAAAGGAGGCCTTAATATCCCTTAGTTTCCAATAGGACCCCGCTGCCACGGGAGGATAGGACAAAAGATGTCATGCAAGTTCTTTTCCATAAGCATGTATGACTATATACGGAATACATGCCTACATTACATTGATGAATTGGAGCTAGTTCTGTGTCACCCTATGTTATGACTGTTACATGACGAACCACATCCGGCATAATTATCCATCACTGATCCGGTGCCTATGAGTTTTCCATATACTGGTTTACGCTTATTTACTTTCCCGCTGCTACTGTTACAATCACTACAAAATACCAAAAACATTACTTTTGCTGGCTTTACTTTTGTTGCCGCTACCACCACTATCATATTACTTTGCTACTAAACACTTTGCTGCAGATACTAAGTTTCCAGGTGTGGTTGAATTGACAACTCAGCTGCTAATACTTGAGAATATTCTTTGACTCCCCTTGTGTCGAATCAATAAATTTGGGTTGAATACTCTACCCTCGAAAGCTGTTGCGATCCCCTATACTTGTGGGTTATCAGGAGCAACCGGGCATGGCGGACAGGGGACCTATGCGAGAGAGAACGCCCCACAGCAGAAGATCGCACATATGAATACGCATGAAACCCGCAAACTCAACATAGTTGGTGCCATCAAAGATCACCAAGCACCGAGGGACATCGACATAGCCCGAAAGAAGACATGAGGAAGTCTCTCTTATTCTTCTGCTTCGTTTTTTTTTGTCAACGGACACCGAACTCGATCTAGATCGAGAAGGGAATCACTTGAGGCTGGGAAGCAAGCGACGACTAGGCAGGTCGATCGCAGCCGGTCGGGGAGGCAGGAGGCGGGGGCGGCCTGTCGGAGTCGGAGGGGCGGCGGCGACCGAACGGGGCAGGAACGGAGTGGTGGCCAAACGGGGAGGAAGCGGCCGGGGGCTGCAGACCCGACAAGGCCGAGCACGGCCGGCGGCAGGCTGCAACGGGGACGATAAGCGAGCGGCCGGCTCGAGAGGAGTCGGGCAGCGGAGGCTGCGGACCAGACGGCCGGAGACTAGGGACGGAGCCTAGCAGCGGCGGCAGCGAGGATGGAGCACGCACAGAGTTGCATCATGTGGGAGAGAGGCTAACCTAGCATCTGATACCATGTTGGATAATGAGCAATTAACTTTCGCTGAGGGCCAAAAGTCCTATACATATACATGTGTGGTAAAGTGAAAGAAACCCCTTATACAATGGGATACACAGAAAAAAGATTATACACATCTAACAGCCTACACCAGTGGACACATATATACCATTATTATGCATAGACTTATTTTTGAAGAAAATGTTAGGTAAACTTTTAGACTTCCCAGGCAAGTCCACTAATCAGGAATTTCTTATTCGCTGCGTGCTTTCTTCCCAGGTAATTTCGGAATACAAAGAGCATGTGAAATGCCACTGGCTAGCTTTGAGAACGGCACTCGAAATGTGTGCACACCAAACGCCTCACCTCCACCGCCATAAAAGCGGAGCGAGCATCCTCTTGGTACCTTCTCCTTGGCTTCTCCGAGGCGCACTGGCTAAAAACCCTCCTTCTCCTCTCTCTCTCCGACTCCTCTGCTGCTGCTAGGCTTAAGGCCCGGTTGGGAGGGAAGTCAGGCGCCACGGCGAAGACGACCACCGGGCGGCGCCGGCGAGGTGGAGCATCTAGCTAGTAAGCGCGGGTTTTTCTTATTAATATTAATCTGTGCCCGGGGCTTCGGTCTGTTCGTGCGGATTCCGGCGAGCGGGGGACGAGCCGGTGGGTCGCTCGGAATGGGGTTTCTGGTTTTGGGGGGCGGGCTTTGGTCTGTTCATGGCTTCATGCGCGCGGTTCGCGTCTCTGCTTCTGTAGGAAATTGCGGTTTTTCTAGGGAAATTTGTTGTTTCTTCTGCGGCGCTCCTGGGACGCGGAAATGCATGTGAGGTACAGAGCGATGCATGTGTCCCAACTAGCGCTCATGTACGCACCACATGCATGCTTGAGGCCACCATAGTGGGCTTCTTGATCTTGGGTACTTACAAATCTATCAGTTGTCCAGCTACTTTAATTTCTTCACTGATAAGAATTAGCGAAAGGGTTGGAGGAGGACCTTAGAAATCAATCAGTTGTCCTACTTTAATTTCTTAGAAATCAATCTGTGACGCTAGTTTGTCCCTTCTGTTGCAGAGTGATGGAGGAGGACCCATCGGTCCCTGAAGGTGCCATCCAGAGCATTAAGCTTAGCCTATCCAGCGAGCATGAGATAGTATGTTCTTCTTCTTGTTGATTTTACTATTCATGCTGGCATGTAGAGATATATGCATGCTGAATTAAAAACATTGGCAATGTGATCTCTCACATTACTCATAATAAGGGAGCACAGTTGAGAGAACTGCTTCTGCATGCTGTCTAGATGAAAATTCTTATTTCTGTTTCATTATTATCTGAAATCATTCAATGTGATTGGTATATAATTTCAACAGTTGCAATAACTTTAAATTTGCAAGATAAATGGCCCTGGGAGCACCCTATGGGCCTATGTGCTATAGATAATATATTAGTATTGAGTTCTGACATTTTAATTTCCTTTCGTGGACCATTGATACAGGGACATTGTCACTTGTTCAGTTAGCTAAGCTATAAATGTGGATTTCATGGACTGAATTAGTACTTGATGTTGCATGCTCCTCCATCCATATGGTTTAATCTTTTATTTTTTTTCATGTATAATCATTTAATTAATGGGTATATTCTGCACAGTGAAGATTTTTATAACCGTATTTGTTATACTTTTGCAAGGAGTATTTGCATTTTTGAACATTACTGATATGCAAAATTTTATGTTCTGCAGCGTACGTATTCTACAAATGACTGTCCTGTTACTCAACCAAAACAGCTTAGGGATTCTTTCCTTGGCTTACCACTCGAAACAGGAGAATGCAACTCATGTGGTGCCTCTGAAAATGGCAAATGCGAAGGTTCTAAAAGAAAATCTTATTAGTTTTCTTTCATGCCCCAAAACATTGTCCTCTAGCACTCCAGGATCCCCTTTTCTCTTGTTACTAATAAAGGCAATATGACCTTCTAGGGCATTTTGGGTACATTGAGCTGCCTGTACCTGTATATCATCCTTGTCATGTTAGTGAACTTAGGCAACTACTGAGCTTGCTATGTTTGAAGTGCCTTTGTATCAAGAAAGGAAAGGTATGTATAGGTCAAAACAGCTTATAATATTACTATATATTTTATTCTTCTATACAGATTTCCCTGTTTCAATCTAAATCTAGATATTTCATGTCTCAGGTTAAGAAGAGCAATGGAAAGGAAAATGTGTCGGCATGTGACTGTCAGGTACTTGTGAACTCTAATAAATTCTTCTTATGCCCTGAATTTGATAGATGCAGTACTTTACTGTTGGACTATAGCACTGCGTATATACTCAAGCAGAAGCCAAGTAATCGTCCAATTTATATAGATTAATCACTGGTCTTTTACTTAAACAAAAGTCCGGTAGGCGAGCATATCGCACACCGCTTGTTTTATAGTGTTGGCTTGGTAATCTCAAGTATGATTTCAGGTTCCTTGTTCTTTTGTCTTTTCAGTTTATAGTGAATGCACATAGGTGCTAATTGATTGGGAGGTTCTTTTCTCTAGAGAAATAGAATATCATAATAGTGTACTTGATTCAGTTTTATTTTGGTATGTGATATGTTGTCAGCGGAATTTACTGTTCACATAATCCACTAATGCCATCGGTTGAGAATACTACTGAAACTTGGAAGAAATATATAGTCAACAACCATGGCATCAGGGCCATTATTTTTGTTTTCACTCAGTGAATGGCTTCCTACTTTACAGCCTTAGTTGCTGCTAGTTTTGTGCCAGCATGCTTACTACACAAGTGCGTTCTGGACAAGTTCCAACTGATGTTTCCCCCAGAGGAACATATGACAGAAAGCTCTTGGAACTTCCTTGACAAATATGGGTTTCACTATGGTGGAGCCTCCCACTGTAGGGTATTGCTTCCCGAAGAGGTAATAATTTCATCTTGTTCTGTTTTCAAGATGTTGTTGTATAGCATCTTCTTGGACAACAAAGATCCAGATAACCATGTGTTTATGTACACCCTATATAAGTTTGCTTGCAACTTTATGCTGTTTGAAACGTTTTGAAAAATCTCAAGAAAATTAGGATGCAATATATCCTGGTACAATCTTGCACATTAATAGGTGATGTGTGTACAAACAGTACCTAATACATGTGAAATATATATATTTGCTGGTACGTTTTTCCGGTGTGAAGCAATACCCTGTATGACCATGCCGTTTGGATATATGTCCATCGCATTTTGAGGCCTCAATCATATGGTTTGAAGGATTATCATAGGAAAAACATATGAATGGGGATTCCGGTTCACAGTTTCCTATAGATCTATTTGGTTTGTGCGGAACGAGTACATGAATTTCATAGAAATACTATTCGTTTGTTGTGTTTTTTTGGGAACTACACATTCACTGAAATGTCATCATCTTTGCGTTGGACCGATGCAATGCAATTCCTTAGGACGACAATGTCATCCTTTCACATACATACCCTACTTAGGGCATCTCTAATGCCGACCCTCAAGCCGCCCGCATATGTCTAGACCGCGGAAGCCATCCAAGATGGACCTGTATTGCTCCGTCGAGCGATCCGGGTGCACTTTTTCCCGCAAATCTCACGCGCCCGCGTGCGTCCCTGCTCGGCGCTAGCTGCCCGCATTCATGCATCACGTATGTTGTACGGGACGAATATCTACCACGCCTGCTCAATGCGTCCATCCGTATGCCACCATTAAGCAGGCTCCCTGACCGAGGAACCAACTCCGGTGCCACACATTACCGCACTCGGGCGCTTGGCCTCACCGATATCCGCTATTTAAAGGCGGCCACACCCGGCTAGACTCCACGCCACAACTCCTCCTCCCTTGCACCACATCCATCATGATAGCGAGCGGGAATGCTCTGTGGGAGAGCATATCGATGGAGACGAAGCACGAGGTGGCCGCCCTTGCAGCCGCCTGGTCAGTCCCGCCATGTCAGGCGGATCGAGCTGGGCATGCCGGCCAGCTCGCCTGAGGTTTTTGACGGCTATACGGCACTGGACCACGCGCCAGTGCATGCCGGACTCACCATGGAGCAGGCGCAGGCGCACTACGTTGCCACCATGGTGATGAAGGATCAGCCTGCACTGGCTCCTATGTTGGTGTTCCGGCATGTAGGCACAGGAGGAGCAAAGGTACAGCCTGCTCCTCGAACTGGCGGAGGGCCAAATCAACGGCGAGCACGCAAGCGAGGCGGCCATGGCAGGTGGACGAATGACGAACCATCCACGCCCATCATCGACCTCACGTCCACCGGTGCCGGCGACGGATAGGTCATGGACTCCTACGAGGATGAGTAGGGAATGGGAGGCGGCAGGGCATTGTGTCCCAAGTGGGTCGGCCCGTCTCCCATGTCCTACTCTTCCTCGCCGGAGACCGCACCTCCAGTTCTCGGGTCTTGAACCCCGCCGCCGTTCATGGAGATGGTAGATGGAGGACGTGGTCGCCGATGCAGAATACAAAGCAAGTGGACGACAACCACAACCGAAGGATAGGTTTTCATAGCGTTTTTTGTTCTAAATGTCTGAAATGTAATGAAATTCCATCGTGCTTGCATGAATGCCTTTCGGTTTATATGAAAATTTGCGGTGTTTGCCTGAATTATGTCTGATTAGTGTGAACCGTGGTTGAAATGTATGCTGGCAGCATTGGATGGCAGCCTTCGGCATCAATGTCCACGGACCGCCTCACCCTCTGTCCGCGGATGGATGGCGAAGCAAATTAGCGGGTTAGCGTTGGCGATGCCCTTATAGGGCTTGTTTGATTTGCCCTGGCTGAGTAGAAACAACCTTTGGCCCATGTTGTGCAACTAGTTTGGTTGTCAGCATAGCACCGCTGAGCAGTTTTCTGCATATTGATTGGACGCCTACATATGTAGTTTAGGGGTGAGCAGATTCAAATCATAATTGTTTGGTTTTGTGCAATGTGTTGTTCTGGCCACCTCTTTCAAACACGGTGACCTTACCATCACATAATAAGCACACATCACATGAACATCACACTTGTCGGATAAGACTGTTCAGTTTTACAACCCTTGGTAAGGTCAATTACCTTCAAATGATATTTGGGGTGGTACATTATGGAATGTTAATCTCATGAGTGATACCCATTCTTTACCCGAAAACAGGGTAATGTGTAACACCTCGAGACCGATGTGCCAGGTGTCGTGCAGTTATTCGCTGTTGTTGCCTTGTCATTGCTTGCGTGTCATGCATTGCATATCATGTCATCATGCGCATTTCTTTTGCATACGTGTTCGTCTCATGCATCCGAGCTTTTTCCCCGTTGTCCGTTTTGCATTCCGGCGCTTCGTTCTCCTCTGGTGGTCTTTTCTATCTTTTTTTCTTGTGTGGGGGTTAAACATTTCCAGATTGGACCGAGACTTGCCAAGCGGCCTTGGTTTACTACTGGTAGACCGCCAGTCAAGTTTCGTATCATTTGGACTTCGTTTGATACTCTAACGGTTAACGGAGGGACTGAGAAGGCCTTGTGTGTGTTGCAGCCCAACACCTCTCCAATTTGGCCCAAAACTCACCTAACTCTACCCCATCATCTTGGTCGTTCGATCACGATCGCGTGGCCGAAAACCGCACCTTATTTGGACTCTCCTAGCTCCCTCTACCTATAAATATGTGATCCCCTCCGAAATTCCGCGCAGATCAAACCCTAGCCCCGCTCCTCGCGCCGCCGGACGTTTCTTCCCGCGCGCGGACATGTCCGCTGCCTCCGCCACCTCACTTCGCCCAATAGGGTCGCGACATGTCACCAGATCCAGCCGCCGCCAGCCTATCCCGAGCCGCCACCTCACCTCCCCTGCGCCCACTTCGCCGCCATCCTCCCGGGGCCCAGATCCGGCCCGCCCCGGGGCCGAACCGGGCCACCACGGGGCCCTCTCTTCGCCGCCGCGCGCTGGGAGCCTGAGCGCTCCGCCGCTCCTTCGTTGCCGGCCTCCGCCGTCGCCTACAACCTTCGCCGGAGCACTGCGCCGCCGCCTCCCCGATCCTCGCCGCCGGCGCCGACCATCGTCGCCGAGCCCCGCTGACCTCGGGAACAGGTCCCGCAACCTCGGCCTCCGCTCCCCGCGCCCGGAACCGGCAGGTCTCCGCCGTCCCTCGCCGTCATCGCCATCGGGCGCCGCCGCCCCTGCCTCCCCGATCCGATCGGGATTGAGGGAGACGAGCGCGCCCCCGTTGACCGCCCGCTGGTCCTCCTCCCCGCCTTCCGGCCCAGCGCAGCGCCCCCGCCTCGGCCTGCCTCCTCCTCCAACCTGGGCCGAAGCCCACTGGGTGAGGCCTCCCCAGCGCCTCTGTTTTTTTTTCCTTCCTACTGTTGGCCCAGTTCCTGTTTCGGCCCGCATGTGTTTTTTTTCAGCGCCTGGGATTTTCCCATTTATCCAGAGTTTGCCAGTTTTGCAGATTAGTCCCCCTAGTTCATGCATTTAATAACTCACTAACCGTGCATCGGATTAAAATATTTTATATATGAAACTTGCTTAGAATTTTGTGTAGATTAATAATATCCAACTTTCATCTATGTTTGAAATGTTTAAAATGATGTTTGTTTAAAATTGCTCCTATGCCATGCTAAAATGATTTAATTTATAACTATTCAACCGTAGCTCCAAATTTAATAAACTTTACATGTAAATGGGGTAGAATTTTGCCTAGTTTATCTTGGTGACATTGTTTTGCATGCCTAACAACTCTAAAATATGGTTAAGGGCAGAACAGGACCTAATCTAAAATATGCATATGGGGATTTACCGGAATTTGTTGTTTGTTGTTCCCGGCCTCATTTAAACTTGACTAGATAGGTAGTTTTGCTTTGCTTCACTCTCTTGCCATGTTTAACAACATTTAATATTGTTGGATACATAAACGAGATCGAACTAAATAATTGATATGGTGCTCTGTCAATATGCAACTCGTTGCATATTTGCATATTGAGCTCCACTTAATTTGTAGTATTGTTTGTGCATATTGTCATGCCATGCTTCATTAAACTGGACATGCATCATACTTGATTGTGCATCATGCCATGTTCTTGTGGTGGTTGTTTACTAGGTTGTTTGCTCTTTTCCGGTGTTGCTTCTTCGGGTTGGTTCCGATAACGTCGCGTTTGTGAGGAACCGTTCGACTATGTCCGTTTGTCTTCTTCATGGACTCGTTCTTCTTCCTTACGGGATTTCAGGCAAGATGATCATACCCTCGAAATCACTACTATCTTTGCTATGCTAGATGCTTGCTCTTTTGCTATGGCAATGCTACGATGCCTACCACTTGCTTGTCAGCCTCCCAAATTGCCATGTCAAACCTCTAACCCACCATGTCCTAGCAAACCGTTGATTGGCTATGTTACCGCTTTGCTCAGCCCCTCTTATAGCATTGTTAGTTGCAGGTGAAGATTGAAGTTTGTTCCTTGTTGGAACATGGTGATGTTGTTCCTTGTTGGAACATGTTTTCTTGTTGGGATATCACAATATATCTTATTTAATTAATGCATCTATATACTTGGTAAAGGGTGGAAGGCTCGGCCTTATGCCTGGTGTTTTGTTCCACTCTTGCCGCCCTAGTTTCCGTCATATCGGTGTTATGTTCCCGGATTTTGCGTTCCTTACGCGGTTGGGTTATAATGGGAACCCCTTGACAGTTCGCTTTGAATAAAACTCCTCCGGCAAGGCCCAACCTTGGTTTTACCATTCGCCACCTAGCCTTTTTCCCTTGGGAGTCGCGCATCCCGAGGGTCATCTTTATTTTAACCCCCCCCGGGCCAGTGCTTTTCTAAGTGTTGGTCCAACCCAGAGCACCGTGCGGGGCCGTCCCTTGGCAATTTGGGTTACGTTGGCTCCCGTACGCTTAGCTTATCCGGTGTGCCCTGAGAACGAGATATGTGCAGCTCCTATCGGGATGTCGGCGCATCGGGTGGTCTTGCTGGACTTGTTTTACCATTGTCGAGGATGTCTTGTTGTACCGGGATACCGAGTCTGATCGGAATGTCTCGGGTGGAGGTCTATTCCTTCGTTGACCGTGAGAGCTTGTCATGGGCTAAGTTGGGACTCCCCTGCAGGGATTGAACTTTCGAAAGTCGTGCCCGCGGTTATGGGCAGATGGGAATTTGTTAATGTTCGGTTGTAGAAAACCTGAACTTAACCTTAATTAAAATGAATCAACCTCGTGTGTAACCGTGATGGTCTCTTTCCAGTGGAGTCCGGGAAGTGAACACGGTTGTTGGAGTTATGCTTGACGTAGGTTGTTATAGGATCACTTCTTGATCATACTTTTATCGATCGCGCTTTGCCTTCTCTTCTCGCTCTCATTTGCGTATGTTAGCCACCATATATGCTAGTCGCTTGCTGCAGCTCCACCTCATACTTTTACCTTACCCATAAGCTTAAATAGTCTTGATCGCGAGGGTGCGAGATTGCTGAGTCCCCGTGGCTTAGAGATACTTCCAAACCCAGCTTGCAGGTGCCGATGAGTCCGAGCAGATGACGCAACCAAGCTCAGGAGGAGCTCGACGAAGATCTTGTCCTTTGTGTTATCCCGTTCTAGTTGATCAGTAGTGGAGCCCAGTTGGGGTCGATCGGGGACCTTTGTCGCATTTGGGGTTCTTCCTTTATTTTGGTTCCATAGTCCGACCTTGATTCTATTTAGATGATGTAATGCTTTATTCATGTATTGTGTGAAGTGGCGATTGTAAGCCAACTATGTATCTCATTCCCTTATGTATTACATGGGTTGTGTGAAGATTACCTCACTTGCGACATATGCCTTCAATGCGATTATGCCTCTAAGTCGTGCCTCGATATGTGGGAGCTATAGTCGCATCGAGGGTGTTACAAGTTGGTAATCAGAGCCTTCCCCGACCTTAGGACCCCCACTGTGTGATCGTTTTTAGCGGCCGAGTTGTGTCTAGAAAAATGTTTTGAGTCATTTAGGAATTATATATCGGAGAGTTTAGGAATTCTTTTTACTTCCCAGTCTCCTCATCGCTCTGGTAAGGCATCCTGACGTAGAGTTTTGACTATTCTCTTCTCAAATTTCACTAAAAAAAATTTAGGATCACGCGGGTATCTTGGAATCGTTCCGATGGTTTTATGATGAGAACATTGTCTTGGTGCCTCCTGTCAGGGGTTTAGTGGAAGTGTCCCGGGGAGTTGAGCTTTGAGGTGTTGTCGTCATAATTTTATCATTGCAGTTCTGGAATACCTGAGTTTAGTACGCCGACATCGAAAATCTCTTTTATGCAGTTCGTTGGTGAGATAACCTCGACGCCACCCAGTACTTGGGCGGGAGTTCGGGAGTATCGCCATAACTTGTATAACGGATGCTTTTCGAAGGTTGAGGTAGATGATTTCCGAAGGTTTCTTGGTTATGTGTTGAAGGATGGATACAGCTGGATGTAGGATTTGCTAGATTTGGGTGAGATATTATGCTTCCCCTGTATCCCCAACACCTGATTGCATAACCGGAAAATTTCGGGAGTTTCATAGGTGGGAAATCAAGTAGCTCTTAGGACATCTTTCCGACAGATGTATGATATGAAATTGGGGTTCGACGTCTAGTGGTCCGCCTATTCATGGTCGATTTTACAGTGGTCTCGTTGTGTCTTAAAGAGTCCTTGGCTATGCCGACTCGGGGACGCTTCGTATGTCATGTGCATTGCCTTGTACATGATGGTGTTGTACGATCGAGCCCGTGTAGGCCCCACCATGAAAACTTCGGACGAAATCTCTATCATATGTTTGTTCTGGCTTATTCTGCAAGCCAACCCTTTGTTTTGTTTTGAGTTGTGGTATTCGAGTTGCTTCGATGTCAAATGTTGATTCCATACCTTCCCCAAATGGTGTTCTCATACTCCGATTTGTATACTAATCATTCTGGATAATCGAGATTGTCTTGTCAATCCTTTTTCAACCGGTGTGTTTCTCTTCAAGTGGGTCTGATCATTTCAACATCCGCAAGAGCAAGTATCAGTTCTTCTCTACGGTATTTGTTTCATCTGTCTCCAAGTTGCTTTTGTTTTCCCACCCACCCACCCTTTTCTTTAAGGACTCAGATTTCTTAATCGAGTATCCATCTTATTGATGTGAAGCCTTTCCATTCTTTTCCTTCAGTGTTCGTATCCGGTGATTCTCTTGAAGGTACTAACGGAGCTTCTAGTTCATCATTCTTCGCTTCTTTTATCTTCTCCGGTGGTTTCAAGTCAAGCTTTGGTGATCTTACCCTTTCCTCATTCCAATGCCGTCTCATACCGGTGCACCTCATAATAATTCACTTCTCTCTATTCATTTGTTCCGGAGTGCTCAAGATATCTCAGAAGAATCGTCTTGTCATTCAAGATCCGTTCAACTTATTTTGAGGTTGTTCATCTCATTCAAGCCATTTATTTCAACCGATGCAATCTATCTTTTAAATCGTTCAACGGTGTATCTTTTGAGTGGGCCCTAACCCACAGGTCTTTTCCCAGGATCTTACCTGACTCTTCTTATTTTCCCGGAGCTATCCACAAATTTCTTTTCGAAGTTTGACGTAGGAATGAGTTATCATCAGTCTTATGTTTTTCTCCAAGATCTGTCGAATTCTTTTCATCGTTGGATCAACCTCTTCGTTTTGATTCTTCCGGAGTGTCTATATAATTCATGGGGGTGTTTCAAGTCGTAATTCTCATATTTGGAAGACCGAAGAAGAATTTTCTCCATATCTTGCTCCACTCTCTTCAAAATTCATGATTCTAGCTTGTTGCCATCCTCTCATAATTATTTTTCGATTGTGAGAATTCTTTTCACCCATCTGGAGCATTTCATGAGTTGTTTTTCATTTCTTTTACCCGAAGCCCATCATTTAAGAAGACTTATTCATACTCAGCTTTCAGCTATCATTCTCCAATTTTACCGGTGCTTCGTTCAAGTGATCTTTATTCGGCTCGTGATTTCTTCGTTCTCATGTATCTAAATCCTCTCAAGCATCTTTGTTCATTTTCTAATTCTTCCCAGTGTTTCTCTATCTTTTCTTCGTTCATTTCCAATTAATCCGGTGGTCCGTTTAAGAGTTCTCTTCCTTGGTCACCATATCAATTTATTTGTTGTTTCAACCCTTCCGGTGGTTCGTTCAATACCTTCTCAAGTTTGACGCAATATCTCTCTTAATCTTTTCTACGAGAATAAGTAATATGTCGAATCCGTTGGTTGTCGTCAATTTAATTGGTGAAGGATACGCATAACATAACTCTTATTCTTGTTTCATCAAGTTTATTCAATTTCTTTTCCGGAGTGGCTCATCATACATTCTTGGTTTCAAGTGCTCATCTTTCTTTCCCGGAGTTCCAAGCTTTAATTATCACGGTAATCCATCTAAATCATTACAAGGTTTCACCTTGTGTTTTCAACTTCTCTTGCTTTGGTCATCATTTTGTTACCAGAGTTCGTGGAGGCTCAACTTGATGGTTCATCAAGGATTTAATTTCTTCTCGAAGTGTTCATCAATATTCTGTTCAGGGGAACTCAAGCTTTCATCATCTTCCTATCCGGAGTGCAATTCTTTCTTTCGTATTATTGGAGGTGGTATTATGTCATTAATAATTTGAGTTCATGTTTCATAACTCACATGTTGTTATGAATGAGACATTTTTAAATCCATCAATCTTGTCATTGGAGCTATCTTGGGTTATATTTCACCTAAATCTTTCCCTATGGATTGTTGCTATTATGGTGCTCATAAATGATCCAAGCTCTTCATTTGCCCTTTCCGGTGTGACATACCTTTCTCGTAAATTTGTTCATATCAATCCAATTCTTTTCCGTGAGTGGCAGGTTGTCACCTCATAATTCGAGATGTATTCCATAAGACCATATCAAGCTTATTATTTTCGTTGTTGGTTTTCCAACAACTCCGTTCTAGCATTTGTTGTAAGCATGCTCCCTCGAGATCTTGTTTCCCTTCGTTCATCCCACTCCATTCTTACTTTTGTTCCGGAGGCATTGTGATGTTGCTCTCTTCTACCCATCTTCTTGCTTTGTCAGGATCGTGTTCTTTCATGCCTATCCATTAAACCGGGGTGTCGTGCCCTTTTGCTCAAGTTCTTTTCATTTTATCTAGTTTTTTCCTTCCGTTTCAACCGGAGTGCTGCCCAAATTTGGTCTTCCTTGATCCCCTTCTTTAACCGGAGTGTTTTCAATATATATCTTGCCCTCCAACCTCAAGGTTTTTCGCAATGCTCTTTGTCCCTCTTTTCTAACGGAGTGTTTCCGACTTGGTTCACCTTCATTGTATTCTTTTCTCGAATTTGTTCAATCTCGTAAGGTTCTTTGGTTTCACTCGTTTGTCAAAGAAGCAACTTAGTTTTTTACCTCTCCTCTTTCTCTTCCGTTTTTCCCTCCGGTGCCATTCTAGATCTCGGGACGAGATCCTCTCGTAGTGGTGGAGTGTTGTAACACCCCGAGACCGATGTGCCAGGTGTCGTGCAGTTATTCGCTGTTGTTGCCTTGTCATTGCTTGCGTGTCATGCATTGCATATCATGTCATCATGCACATTTCTTTTGCATACGTGTTCGTCTCATGCATCCGAGCTTTTTCCCCGTTGTCCGTTTTGCATTCCGGCGCTTCGTTCTCCTCCGGTGGTCTTTTCTACCTTTCTTGCTTGTGTGGGGGTTAAACATTTCTGGATTGGACCGAGACTTGCCAAGCGGCCTTGGTTTACTACCGGTAGACCGCCTGTCAAGTTTCGTATCATTTGGACTTCGTTTGATACTCCAACGGTTAACCGAGGGACTGAGAAGGCCTCGTGTGTGTTGCAGCCCAACACCTCTCCAATTTGGCCCAAAACTCACCTAACTCTGCCCCATCATCTTGGTCGTTCGATCACGATCGCATGGCCGAAAACCGCACCTCATTTGGACTCTCCTAGCTCCCTCTACCTATAAATATGTGATCCCCTCCGAAATTCCGCGCAGATCAAACCCTAGCCCCGCTCCTCGCGCCGCCGGACGTTTCTTCCCGCGCCGGACATGTCCGCTGCCTCCGCCACCTCACTCCGCCCAATAGGGTCGCGACACGTCACCAGATCCAGCCGCCGCCAGCCTATCCCGAGCCGCCACCTCACCTCCCCTGCGCCCACTTCGCCGCCATCCTCCCGGGGCCCAGATCCGGCCCGCCCCGGGGCCGAACCGGGCCACCACGGGGCCCTCTCTTCGCCGCCGCGCGCTGGGAGCCCGAGCGCTCCGCCGCTCCTTCGTTGCCGGCCTCCGCCGTCGCCTGCAACCTTCGCCGGAGCACTGCGTCGCCGCCTCCCCGATCCTCGCCGCCGGCGCCGACCATCGTCGCCGAGCCCCGCTGACCTCGGGAACAGGTCCCGCAGCCTCGGCCTCCGCTCCCCGCGCCCGGAACCGGCAGGTCTCCGCCGTCCCTCGCCGTCATCGCCATCGGGCGCCGCCGCCCCTGCCTCCCCGATCCGATCGGGATTGAGGGAGACGAGCGCGCCCCCGTTGACCGCCCGCTGGTCCTCCTCCCCGCCTTCCGGCCCAGCGCAGCGCCCCCGCCTCGGCCTGCCTCCTCCTCCAACCTGGGCCGAAGCCCACTGGGTGAGGCCTCCCCAGCGCCTCTGTTTTTTTTTCCTTCCTACTGTTGGCCCAGTTCCTGTTTCGGCCCGCATGTGTTTTTTTTCAGCGCCTGGGATTTTCCCATTTATCCAGAGTTTGCCAGTTTTGCAGATTAGTCCCCCTAGTTCATGCATTTAATAACTCACTAACCGTGCATCGGATTAAAATATTTTATATATGAAACTTGCTCAGAATTTTGTGTAGATTAATAATATCCAACTTTCATCTATGTTTGAAATGTTTAAAATGATGTTTGTTTAAAATTGCTCCTATGCCATGCTAAAATGATTTAATTTATAACTATTCAACCGTAGCTCCAAATTTAATAAACTTTATATGTAAATGGGGTAGAATTTTGCCTAGTTTATCTTGGTGACATTGTTTTGCATGCCTAACAACTCTAAAATATGGTTAAGGGCAGAACAGGACCTAATCTAAAATATGCATATGGGGATTTACCGGAATTTGTTGTTTGTTGTTCCCGGCCTCATTTAAACTTGACTAGATAGGTAGTTTTGCTTTGCTTCACTCTCTTGCCATGTTTAACAACATTTAATATTGTTGGATACATAAACGAGATCGAACTAAATAATTGATATGGTGCTCTGTCAATATGCAACTCGTTGCATATTTGCATATTGAGCTCCACTTAATTTGTAGTATTGTTTGTGCATATTGTCATGCCATGCTTCATTAAACTGGACATGCATCATACTTGATTGTGCATCATGCCATGTTCTTGTGGTGGTTGTTTACTAGGTTGTTTGCTCTTTTCCGGTGTTGCTTCTTCGGGTTGGTTCCGATAACGTCGCGTTTGTGAGGAACCGTTCGACTATGTCCGTTTGTCTTCTTCATGGACTCGTTCTTCTTCCTTACGGGATTTCAGGCAAGATGATCATACCCTCGAAATCACTACTATCTTTGCTATGCTAGATGCTTGCTCTTTTGCTATGGCAATGCTACGATGCCTACCACTTGCTTGTCAGCCTCCCAAATTGCCATGTCAAACCTCTAACCCACCATGTCCTAGCAAACCGTTGATTGGCTATGTTACCGCTTTGCTCAGCCCCTCTTATAGCATTGTTAGTTGCAGGTGAAGATTGAAGTTTGTTCCTTGTTGGAACATGGTGATGTTGTTCCTTGTTGGAACATGTTTTCTTGTTGGGATATCACAATATATCTTATTTAATTAATGCATCTATATACTTGGTAAAGGGTGGAAGGCTCGGCCTTATGCCTGGTGTTTTGTTCCACTCTTGCCGCCCTAGTTTCCGTCATATCGGTGTTATGTTCCCGGATTTTGCGTTCCTTACGCGGTTGGATTATAATGGGAACCCCTTGACAGTTCGCTTTGAATAAAACTCCTCCGGCAAGGCCCAACCTTGATTTTACCATTCGCCACCTAGCCTTTTTCCCTTGGGAGTCGCGCATCCCGAGGGTCATCTTTATTTTAACCCCCCCGGGCCAGTGCTTGTCTAAGTGTTGGTCCAACCCAGAGCACCGTGCGGGGCCGTCCCTTGGCAACTTGGGTTACGTTGGCTCCCGTACGCTTAGCTTATCCGGTGTGCCCTGAGAACGAGATATGTGCAGCTCCTATCGGGATGTCGGCGCATCGGGTTGTCTTGCTGGACTTGTTTTACCATTGTCGAGGATGTCTTGTTGTACCGGGATACCGAGTCTGATCGGAATGTCTCGGGTGGAGGTCTATTCCTTCGTTGACCGTGAGAGCTTGTCATGGGCTAAGTTGGGACTCCCCTGCAGGGATTGAACTTTCGAAAGCCGTGCCCGCGGTTATGGGCAGATGGGAATTTGTTAATGTCCGGTTGTAGAAAACCTGAACTTAAACTTAATTAAAATGAATCAACCGCGTGTGTAACCGTGATGGTCTCTTTCCGGCGGAGTCCGGGAAGTGAACACGGTTGTTGGAGTTATGCTTGACGTAGGTTGTTATAGGATCACTTCTTGATCATACTTTTATCGATCGCGCTTTGCCTTCTCTTCTCGCTCTCATTTGCGTATGTTAGCCACCATATATGCTAGTCGCTTGCTGCAGCTCCACCTCATACTTTTACCTTACCCATAAGCTTAAATAGTCTTGATCGCGAGGGTGCGAGAGCTGAGTCCCCGTGGCTCACAGATACTTCCAAACCCAGCTTGCAGGTGCCGATGAGTCCGAGCAGATGACGCAACCAAGCTCAGGAGGAGCTCGACGAAGATCTTGTCCTTTGTGTTGTCCCGTTCTAGTTGATCAGTAGTGGAGCCCAGTTGGGGTCGATCGGGGACCTTTGTCGCATTTGGGGTTCTTCCTTTATTTTGGTTCCGTAGTCGGACATTGATTGTATTTGGATGATGTAATGCTTTATTCATGTATTGTGTGAAGTGGCGATTGTAAGCCAACTATGTATCTCTTTCCCTTATGTATTACATGGGTTGTGTGAAGATTACCTCACTTGCGACATATGCCTTCAATGCGATTATGCCTCTAAGTCGTGCCTCGACACGTGGGAGCTATAGTCGCATCGAGGGTGTTACATAATGTCTAAAGGTAGGATCACAGAACCCGAAGCCCAAGGGCTCACAGTTACTTGCCCCTTTATTTTTCTTACCAAGTCAACATTTTTTTTTGTATCCAGCAACCTACTATCCCATTCCTCTATTATTTTCCAGGCTTTTAATATATTAAAGAAGATTCCGTATGACACAAGAAGAAAGCTAGCTGCACGGGGATATATTGCTCAATCTGGATATGTGATGAAATATCTCCCAGTACCGCCTAACTGCCTCTATAATGCAGAATTCACAGATGGGCAAAGCATCAAGTCCAATGTGAGTTTTATTCTGTGCATTTCCTTGATCTTTGTAAATTTACTCACTGGTTTATACCTTCCCATATTGTTTTTCTTCTTGTTTCAGGCCATCTCTATATCTTTGTTGCGGAAGATAGTTGAAAAGATAGAGAAGGTAAAAGAATCAGCATCTGGTTCCCCAAACTTTGAATCATATGACACTGAATCAACTGAGCTACAATTTTCAATCGGCCAATATATACAGGCCAGGGGTACTACAAAGGTATGTGTCATGATTTGGAAGCAAACTACCTTTTTTGGCATGAATGGAAGCAAATTACCTAATTATTCATATTTACATGGTGCACGAATTAAATAGGTGCAAGCAAACTCTAGCTCATCAAATGGACCAAGTTTGAGTCAGACTGTTCAAGTTCGCTTCTAAATTATCACCTAGTTATTAGTTATAGGATTACAATCGGTTCCATTGAACATGGTGATGCTTGTGTGTATATGACAAAAAGTTAGGAATGTTCACAATATGATTTTGTCTGTCCTCTTCTGAGCTTTCTGGGTTCTTGACCACATATTTTTTAACCATCAGCATGAGTGAACTCCGGCACCTTCTCAGTGTTCTTGGTGTGCTGATGAAAGAAGCACCTGCTAGCGATAGTTTACCAGCGCCATTTGCATTTATGTTCTGATCAGATTCATGTATGTCTATTTAATCGTTCAATGACTTTTGTTTTGAAGGGTCCTCAAGGTGCAAAGAGATTTGCAGCTAGCACTGATTCATCTCATTCGTCAACAAAAGAATGGCTTGAGAAGATGAAGACATTGTTCATCAGCGAAGTGTCAGGATTTTTATCACATAGTGTGCTTAATGGAGATCCCTATATTGGAGCAGATGTAGTTGGACTGCCTTTTGAAGTGGCAAAAAGGATAACTTTTGAAGAACCGGTTACAGACATCAACATACACAGATTGCAAGAGGTTGTTGACAAGGGATTGTGTTTGTCCTATAGAGATGGCCAAGCAACATATGCAATCAATGTAGGATCGAAAGGATCACCCACTCTGAAAGTGGGTCAAACGATCAGTAGAAGAATAGTTGATGGTGATGTTGTTTTCCTCAACAGGTCACCTAGTACTCACAAGCATTCTCTGCAGGCATTGAATGTATACATCCACCATGGTCATACAGTCAAGATAAATCCCCTACTATGCTATCCGTATTGAGAAGATTTTGATGGTGATTGTGTACAGATCTTTTATCCTCAGTCACAGTCTGCAAAAATTGAAGCATTGGAGCTTTTCAGCGTGGAGAAGCAACTGTCTAGCTAACTAACGACAGCTTGCTAGCTCTGAAACTCATGTCTTCAAGAACCATGTTAAGCAAAGAATCAGCAAACCAGCTGGCAATGCTCCTGTCGCTCTCTCTTAATGCACCTGCTGTGATCCAAGCTTCTGTTGCCTTCACAAGTACAAAAATAATACAAAGTGCGTTGCGGGCAGAATTGACTTGTGAAGGTGACAGCACTGTCATGAAACTTGATCTTGAGAAAGAATCCCTTCAGGCCTCATTTTCGGATTTGGTGTCCTCCATTATTTGTATTAAGGGCCCGGGAGATGCGCTCAAGTTTTTGAATGCGCTGCAGCCCCTTTTCATGGAGTTCCTACTACTTGATGGTTTTAGTCTAACTCTGCAAGATTTTAGTGTACCCAAGCTTCTGTTGGAAGGAGCACAGGAGTGTATTAAAGAACAGTCTTCTGTATTTGAGCAGTCAAGAAGGTGCTTCAAAAGCCACTCCGTTGACTATAATCTCAAGAACATCAAAGAGAAAATTTCATATTTTGTCGTGAAATCATCTCGTCTTGGTCTTCTGTTTGACCCAAAGAGTGACCTTTTAATGTCGAAAGTAGTTCAGCAGCTTGGTTTTGTTGGTCTGCAGCTGTACCGTGAGGGGAAGTTGTACTCAAGTCGTCTGGTGGAGTCTTGTTTCTCAAAATTTGTTAATAGACACCCACCAATTGGAGATGGAATTCAACATACTCCAGAGGCTTATGGTCTTGTGCAAAGTTCATATTTCCATGGTCTTAATCCTTACGAGGAGCTAGTACATGCTATATCTACAAGAGAAACTATTGTCCGCTCCTCAAGAGGTTTGCCGGAAGCAGGAAGTCTGTTCAAGGGTCTAATGGCCATCTTGCGGGGTGTAGTTGTATGCTATGATGGAACTGTGAGAAACATCTGCAGCAATTCAATCGTGCAACTTAAATACAAAGAAGATCCAAGTGCTATAACTCCTGGAGAACCGGTTGGTGCCTTAGCTGCCACTGCTATCTCCAACCCTGCTTATAAGTCTGTCTTGGATGCTTCTCAGAGTAATAATACTTCATGGGAGTTGATGAAGGTAGTAATTACACTGTAAATTGCTCTAGTCACTATTATGTGCATCTGTATCTCAAGCTATGTTGTACCTACTGCTAACATGTTCTTAACCAAACAGGAAATACTACAGACAAAAGTTAGCTATAAAAATGATGCGAAAGATCGAAAAGTTTATCCTGTTTCTGAATGACTGCTCTTGTCATAAGAGTTTTTGCAAAGAGAAGGCAGCTATTGCAGTGCAGGGTTGCCTAAAGAGAGTCACATTAGAGGATTGTACCACTGATATCTGCATCGAGTATGTATATCCATGCCATCAGTTCTAGAGTTAATTTGATACATTGTTTTTAGTATCTGCTGTCATTTGTGCTGAATAGCACGAACATGACATTTGCATTTCCAGGTATCAGAATCAAGATAGTTCGTATGGAACTTCAGAAGCCACCCCAGCATTTGTTGGCCATATTCATCTTGAAAAGGTATTGTGATGTTTTTTTTAGTTATTCACATACAGGCTGCGTTGTTTTATAATTATATATGATACATACAACAAACGTATGGACAAGGGCCTAATCCCCCTCCCCCTCGCGTCTCCTCCCCCCAGGCGGCGCCAGGGGCCCGAAACCCTAGCGCCGCCAGCTCCCCCTTACCGCCTCCTCCTGCCGCCGCTGCCGCCGGCGTGGGCCGCGGTGGCGGCGGGCCCGGTGTCGAAGGTTTCTGGGCGGGTGGATGCGGCAGATCCCATCTGAGGCGGCGGGGGCGGCTCCTCTTGTGCGATCCAACGGCAGGGGCTGGGACGGCGAATCCGGGCTGTGCGGCGGGGGCCAGAGCACCATCGCTGGTTGAGCGGCGGCCCTGCATGGATGGCGGCGGTGGCAGCGCCCCATCTTGCGGGGTGGGCTGTCCTGGTCGTGATGGTGACGGCGGTCACTGCAAATCCAACGCCCCGTTTGGATTTGTTGCGGGGAGGCCTTTCGCCGACCGGCGGCGCGTGGAGGGACTGGTGAGGAGATGTCAGATCTTCACCGGAGTACCAACGGCGACATACGTCTTCGTGGCGAGGTTCCGTTTGGTTCCAGCCAGCCGCGAGGTCGGTAAGACATGGCTTCCGGTGAAAATCGCGCCTGACTGCAGTCTTGGCGGACGATGGCGGCGTCTCAGACGTTGTTCCCTTCTGGAGGCATCGTCGTTGCAGATCACATCAACCTGATCGGGAAGTTCCGGGGGAAACCCTAGATCTGGGTCTACCGGATCGGACGATGACGGTGCCTTCGGTATCGTTCTCCTTCATGGGGGCATCGTTTTGGAGCAAGTGCTGGTTGGAGGGGACAAGAGGAGGAGCGGTGTTTCATCTGGTCCCTGGTGTGGAGATGGACTCGCGCAGGAGGGTGACGCTGCCTGGCGTCGTGGTGGCGTCGGCGGCAGCTAGACCGGGCAAGGTTGATGCAGCAGTACAACTCTGAAGATGGATTGGTGGCAGGTGGTTGCGGCGGCCTCATACCGGCAGGGGTCCTGGTTGAGAAGTACGCCGGACTGGTGGGTGCCCATACCCGGCAGGCGTCCTGGTTGGGACCTCAAGTCTTAGATGTTAGGTTTGGCTGCGAGGTCTGTTTGGTATTAGGCCCAGACTTTCAGCGCCCCTACATCAACTGGATAGAGATAGCGACAGATGTTGCTTAGTTGGTGGCTTTAGGCTTTTTGTTGCATGACTCTGTATGGTCTTGTGTCAATAATTAATAAAATGGCCGTATGCATCGTCCAGATGCAGAGGCCGGGGATCGTCCTCCTTTTCTAAAATACAACAAACGTATGCATGTATTTTTTGCAGGAACATTTAGAACAAATAAACATTAGCACTGAAGATATTCTTGAGAAATGCCAAGAAATTGCTGAGAAACATGCGAATAAGAAAGGAACTCTTGGTTACCTGTTTAAAAAGATTAGTTTCTCTACTTGGTAAATTTTTTATTCTCTACTCTGCAATGGTTTTTCTGTTACATCTTAGATACCATGGTTATTGCTCAAGACTGAGGCAGGCCTCATTTTTAGCGGGTAGTGGTTACTGGATGCTGGTGACATACTATTTTTTTAGTATATGTTTTGTTCTTGATCAACATGGGTAATATCTAATATTTCAACATGAGACTGAATACTCGATGTTGTTTGTAAATGTTTATTTTATGTTTTTATACATAGATTCTCTGGCATGCTCGCTCACATGCATGTGCATTTGTAAACATATGCTGAGAAAACCTTAGATGACGACAGAGATGGAAGATTATGTTAGGAAGTAAAGCCTTTCGGGAGAGGGCGTTATGTGGATGAAAGGGGAAATAAAAAAATCTAACCAGCGACACGGTATCCCAGAATTAAAATTGCTACCTTTGTGTGGACTCCCGAAATTGACCTATCTGATTTATACCAACTGAGAAATGGAAAACTGAGGCGGCAAGTCAGAAGATGGTTAACCTCAATTTTAGCCATATGCCCATATGCGCTCTTTGCTACCAAAATATCTTAACTCCATTGAAGTGCTATAGTTATAACAAAATAGGAGAATGTCATACTGTAATGATAAAAATGTTTTCCTACTGCATGATGATACTTCGTACTTAATATCCCCTCCAACTGGAAATAATGAACCTTTTTAGCTATATTCACAAGAATAAAGTTGCACACGAAATGACATACAATCGTATGAAATTAGTTTAGTGCCCTTTAGTAATTTCTATACACTGGCCCTTCCTGTTCTATAATCAATTCACTATCTCTGTTTAAAGGTTAATTGCAACCCGTAAACATGACACCAAGGGTATAATAAAGGAGTAAACTTGCCAGTTATAGAACGACTTTATATGGAGAAGTCTAAATGGCTGCATGGACTTATTTGAGATCAGAGGGAGAACTTTGTATTTTCTGTATGTTCTTAGACATTTTGTATTTTCTCTGTTGCACTATATCCGTTCTCTGTATGCTTCTTAGGCAATGCCCAAATTTGTTGAAAGTTATTCATAGCAATGAATTGGCACTGTGCACCCATGGGATTTGTCTGGAGACAAGGAGTTTCAATACATTATCATTTGAGAATCATCTCGTTGTTATGTACTATTCAGTGTTGCCACACTTTTGTCTGTTTGATGTGACATAATCTCTGGTTACTGATATTATTAAAGTTAATCTGATGGATTTTTTTCCTCCTTAATCATGGCAGTAATTGTTCATTCACACAGAAGCCGAGTGGTGGGAAGGTTCCATGTTTGCAGTTCTATTTTTCTGAGGACATCCCTATGTTATCTGATTCCGTTGAGAATGCAGTGAATGTGTTGGCTGATTCTATCTGTGGTGTGCTTCTGGAGATGGTTGTAAAAGGTACTGTAAGATGCAGAAACTAGTTAGCTTCCTTAGAAATTTCATTCACTGCATAAATTACAGTCGTTCTTTTATTAAAAATAAATTGGTTTCCCCTATCTTATTCTATGAAAGATCTGATGTACTGCACTTTGATTTGTGAACACCTGTCGTGTATAAATTAGAGAATTTCATGTGTATAGTCGCCTATAACTGTTTTCTTGGATGAGGCTATTGTTTTCAGTGGACTGGTGGTTCTGAACGTTTGTTCTTATGATGCCATTGTAGTGTGTTGAAAGGATCAATATGGTTGACTAGAGGGGGGGTGAATAGGTAACTACCAATTTTTAGCTTTTCTTTATCAAATTAAACTTTGCATCAAAGTAGGTTGTCTAGATGTGCAACTAGGTGAGCAACCTATATGATGCAATATCAACAAGCATACAAGCAAGCAAGGGTAGAAACACTAAAGAGCTTGCACAAGTAAAGGTAAGAGATAACCAAGAGTGGATCCGGTGGAGACGAGAATGTATTACCGAAGTTCCTTCCTTTTGAGGGGAAGTACGTCTCCGTTGGAGCGGTGTGGAGGCACAATGCTCCCCAAGAAGCCACTAGGGCCACCGTATTCTCCTCACGCCCTCACACAATGCTCCCCAAGAAGCCACTAGGGCCACCGTATTCTCCTCACGCCCTCACACAATGCTCCCCAAGAAGCCACTAGGGCCACCGTATTCTCCTCACGCCCTCACACAATGCGAGATGCCGTGATTCCACTATTGGTGCCCTTGAAGGCGGCGACCGAACCTTTACAAACAAGGTTGGGGCAATCTCCACAACTTAATTGGAGGCTCCCAACAAGACCACGAAGCTTCACCACAATGGAATATGGCTCCGAGGTGACCTTAACCGTCTAGGGTGCTCAAACACCCAAGAGTAATAAGATCCGCTAGGGATGAGTGGGGGAATCGAAAATCCCTTGGTGGAAGTGTAGATCGGAGCCTTCTCAACCACTCCCGAGCAAATCAACAAGTTTGATTGGCTAGGGAGATAGATCGGGCAAAATGAAGCTTGGAGTATTTAATGGAGCTTGAGCAATAAATGGAGCTTTGGGGGAGGAAGAGGTAAGTGAGAAGGAGGAAGGGGACTCCCTTTTATAGTGGGGGCAACAATCCCGTTGCCCCCCACCAACCAGCCCCGCACAGGGCAGTACTACCGCTGAGAGGGGGCAGTACTACCGTCAGGCGACGATACTGCCGCGCCACCCTGCGGTACTGCCGCGCTGAGGAGACTTAGTAGGGAACGGACCCCAATAGCGGTACTACCGCGGTGGTAGGGTGGTACTACCGCTCCTGGAACGGTACTACCGCCACTACAACCGTGACTAGTGCCGCAAAACCCGACACGAGAAAAAGACCTCTCGAATCGAGGCGGTAGGAGCCAGACTACCCAGCGATACTACGGCAGTGGGGTCAAGGGCGGTAGTACCGCTGTGGAGCGGTACTGCCGCTTGTGACCCTTCGGCCGTAGTACCGCAGGCAGTGCGGTACTACCGCTAGGGCGAGAGAGAGAGAGAGAAGGGATCTCTCAAAAAAGCTGAGGACACGGCGGATGTGCCAGGCCCCCAGCGGTACTACTGCTGTGGAGCCACAGCGGTACTACCGCTGCGAAGCGGTACTGCCGCTTGTGGCTTCTCAGCGGTACTACCGCTGGGTGCGCGGTACTGCCGCTTAGACCCAGACAGAACAAGGAAGAGAGGAGAGATCTCTTCAATGGATAGGAAAAGCTCGGAGGATAAGAAGCTGATGTGTATGTGATGATTCCACCCATGCAAAACCCCAGCGGACCCCCTCTTGACAGTACGGTGCCCTCTACGCAACTAGTCCACCGAGAAAGAAACGAAAGAGCTACACCGTCTTGAAATACACTCCGAGGGGAAGAAAGCGTCTTGTGCCAGGGGAGAATCTGTGAATTATTCAAAGCACAAGATTAGTCCGCAAACATGTTGTCATTAATCATCAAACTACCTTGAGAGAGATATGCCGTAACAATCTCTCCCTTTTTGGTGGATTGATGACAACTAGGGATCTGTGCAAGGAAAAGAAATAAAACAAAGAAAGCTAAGAACTACAAAATATAGACGGGCTCCCCCAGAATGTGTGCACCAAGAGATGGCACGACCCACACATTCGGATTAAAACTCCCCCTATATTTTATAGTCCAACAATACTAAGCACAAGATATATGAGAGAATTGAATAAACAGGACAAGCATGCATCTCACAATAAACTACAGTACTCAGACATGACATGAGTAATAAGGTACCGATAGGGAGCATATGTCTCACACCATATGTCTAGAGCTTAGGGCTCACACCAAACCAAACCAAAGAAGGACACCAAGAGAACACGCAAGAAACCACAAGACGACACAAAACACGACACAAGAGGAAAATCCCTACACTCTCTCCCCCTTTGGCAGCGAGACACCAAAAAGGGCATAGAGTGACACTATGACTCCATGTGATGGGAGGTGGAAGAGCATGAACATCACATCTCTGCATCTTCATCGTGGGTCGGGAACTGCTCGGCATCGGAGTCGGTCCAGTGGCAATTCTGATGAATCCAGTCCTCCTCTTCAGTGATCTGACCCTCAGACCCACTGGCAACTGTTGCTCCCATCTGACGCATGAGCTCCTTGTGGCGCGTCCTGGCATGCTTCTCCGCCACATGAGTCATGTACTGACCATGAGACTCCATGCAGAAAAGCTTCTTCATCTTGTGCTTAAGCTTCTGTGCCCACGAAGGTTCAGCACTAGTGGAACCAAAATCCTCCTCATGAGCATCAGTAGCAGCCTCACCCTCGGTCCCCATGGCAGCAGCAGCAGCAGCAGCAGACGGACCCCCTGGGGCAGCAGTAGCAGATGGACCCCCTGTGTGAGGCGCTGTCCAGTTGTCCTTCTTCCTCAGACACTTGATCTCATGAGAAACCAAGTCTCCAGTCTCTAGTAGCACTCTGGGATAAGTCTGTGCCCAGGCCCTCTCAATGAGCCTCATGATGAATGGACCATAGATAGGACACTTGCGCTCAGACACGGCAGATAGAAGTTCACACCACATGACATGAGAGATGTCCAGGCTCTCTCCAGTGCTTGCTTCTTTCTCATGCTAACAGAAAAGGAGCATGTCCATGAGGTAAGAGTGGACCATATCCAGATTCCCAATCCGAGGAAAGAGAGTCTCACGGAATATGCGATGAAGAATGTCCAGATACAGAGACAGCTCATAGGTCTTCTTCTCGGTTACTGGGTGAACCTTCACAATGCAGTAGGGCCAAAGGGCTTGCTTGTGGGTGGATGTAGCATTGCGGTGAGGACGGAAACCGGCAGGAGTCTCAAGCCCGGTATCCACCACATCAAGTAACTCCATGAAAGCCTTCCACTTGACAGAAAGCAGCTTGCCATTGGTCATCCATGTCAGAGTCCTGTCGACATCCGTCCCAAGATGGACGGTGGCATAGAATTGAGCTACCAAATCCGCATCAAAGTCCTTGTTGAATTGCATGATCCTGAGAATGTTCAGCTGAGTGCACATCTGAAGAGCTTCGCCAAAGTACTCCGGATCCTTCTCCATAGCATCAGTGTCAATGGAGCGAACATCAACAAAAAGATTCTTCTTGGCCTTGATCACATCAAAGTAGATGGCAAACTGAAAACGGTTCCAGAACGGGCGGTTGACCAAAGTGGGTTCTTGGTCCACCGCATAGGGGTTGCGGCGACGCTTCTCCCAAAACTCCTTGTTGGTCATCTCAGTCACAGTCTTCCCTTTTGGCTTGTTGGCAGCTCACTTCGATTGCTGAGGAGGTGGAGGAGCACATGCAGAAGCACTTGCTGGAGGCGGTTGGGTGCTCGAGGAACCACCGGCAGGCTCTGAGGTGCGGTAGCGTTTTGATGTGGCACGCCCGGGGTTGATACGGCGACCCTTGCTGCTCGGAATGGTCATCACCTGGAGCCAAACACAAGAACAATGCGAAACAACCAGAAAGAACGAGCATAAGCCAACAACACAACAAAAGATCAAGGTAAGGCAGGAGAATGATGGAAATTGGCATGCAGCGGTAGTACCGTGACCTGCTCGCGGTAATACCGCCCCAAAGGGAGCGGTAGTACGGCTTGAGGCGGATAAACAGCAGTTTCAAAGCACGAGGTGGTGAAACAGTGGTTTCCTACTACTGTGGTCAGATCCGGCACTACCGGCCTACCAAATTCAAAAATAATCCTACCAAACTCTAATCTAGATTAGTTGCCTTCTCCAATCAACTCAAGCCTAGATTTCGCCAAAAATCTAGAGATGCAACCACCATTGCCCCTAAGAAACAAGAACTAAAAGGAGACAAAACGAAAGAAAGAACGGGGGCAATACCGGCATTCATGGCAAGAGGACGTGGTGGGGATCAACTCCACCAAAGGAAATGGAGAGGGACGCCCCGAAGATGGAGATCTACCGGAGCACTCCCGCGGTGAGAGGAGGCTGGAGAGAGGAAGAGAAAAGAGGGGTGAAGTGAATGGGTAGTACCGTGCTGGGGGCGGTAGTACCGCTCATGAGCGGTAGTACCGCGCACCACCAGCGGTAGTACCGCCCAGCGCGCCACGGCAACTAAACAGACACGGCTTAGCTCGACAAAACAGAAAAAAAAATGCAAACACACCAGCAAACGACCAAGACACGCCTGTTCACAAGAGGGCGGTGGCCGAGGCCACCTATGTTTGAGTCAAAAGGTATGGCACCACGAAGATTTTGACCTTGGGCCCATGACCAAAACTCGTCTTTTAAGCATAAGTGCCATCAACAATGGCTAAAGTGAAAGACTTGATCAATTTATGCATAATGGGGGGAGGGAGAGTTCATTGAGAGAACAACACTCCCCCTATGTCCATGCCTACACCTAAACTAGACAACAAATTGAGCGTGGTAGGGTGTGCAGGGGTTCAAGCCACATTGCTTGAATCAATGATATTTAGCTCATGCCTTAACTCGCGAAATCTTGCTTCATCCAAGGGCTTCGTGGAAATATCTGCAAGGTTGTCATGAGTGTTGACATAGTTGAGCTCGATCTCTCCTCGCCTAATGTGATCCCGGATGAAGTGATACCGAATCTCAATATGCTTCGTCTTGAAGTGTTGCACCGGGTTGAGAGAAATCTTGATGGCACTTTCATTGTCACACCAAAGAGGCACTTTGTCACAAGTGACACCGTAATCCTTTAAAGTTTGCCTCATCCATAGAAGTTGTGCACAACAACTATCGGCGGCAACATACTCTGCCTCAGTGGACGAGAGAGACACACAACTTTGCTTTTTGAAAGACCAACTTACCAAAGAGCAACCAAGGAATTGGCACCCTCCGGAAGTGGACTTCCTATCCACTTTGTCTCCCGCCCAATCGGAATCCGAGTACCCTACAAGCTTGAAGTTTGATCCTCTTGGGTACCATAAGCCAAAGTTTGGGGTATGAGCCAAATATCGAAAGATTCGTTTGACCGCCACATAGTGACTTTCCTTAGGTGCGGCTTGAAACCGTGCACAAATTCCCACACTCAACATGATGTTCGGTCTAGATGCACAAAGGTAAAGCAAGGAACCAATCATGAAACGATATACCTTTTGATCCATCACTTTACCATTGGGATCTAAGTCAAGTTGGCACTTGGTGGGCATTGGAGTGGAGGCCGGCTTGACGTCACTTAGCTTGAATCTCGTGAGCATGTCTTGGGTGTATTTGGATTGATTAACGAAGGTTCCTTCTCTTCTTTGCTTCACTTCGAACCCTAGAAAGAACTTCAACTCTCCCATGGAGGACATCTCGAACCCCTTTCTTAAGCTTCCAAGCACATTCGTCATGAGATGATCCTTGGTGGAGAGCTTGGAAGCAACCTTGGCGGCACGACGCTCTAATTCCTCCTCGGTGGTGAGTTGAGGAGCGGTTTGATCATCTTGAGCGTCATCATGAACTTGTTCTTGGTCTTGAACTTGCTCGGGGGAGAGAACTTGACCTTGGGCATCACTTGGTGTGTCAACACCGTCTTGAGTATGATCTTGCCCTTGGTCTTGTTCAAGAGGTTGAGGGCCTTCACTTTGTTCTTCGGAAGCGTGTCGGCCTTGGGTTGGTGATGGCTCCACTTGAGTGGAGCATTGTCCTTCTCCTTCGGCCACAATGGGTTCCTCAATGGGTAGGATGAAACCTATACCCATTCTTCTTATGGCTTGAGGAGGAATTTCATCACCTACATCACAAGTGCCACTTTGCTCCACTTGGGAGCCGTTATTCTCATCGAACTCCACGTTACACGTCTCCTCAATAAGTCCCGTGGATTTATTGAGGACACGGTAAGCATGAGAGTTTGTAGCATAACCAACGAATATGCCCTCATAAGCTCTAGCCTCAAATTTAGACAACCGAACACCTTTCTTGAGAATGAAACACTTACACCCGAATACCCGGAAGTACTTGAGATTGGGCTTGTTACCGGTGAGTATCTCATATGGAGTCTTGTTCAAGCCCTTGCGGAGGTAGAGCCGATTGGATGCATGACACGCGGTGTTGATGGCTTCGGCCCAAAAGTTGTATGAAGACTTGAACTCCGCCATCATGGTCCTTGCCGCATCCATCAACGTCCGGTTCTTCCTCTCCGCAACACCGTTTTGTTGAGGAGTGTATGGTGCGGAATATTGATGCTTGATTCCCTCATCACTAAGAAATTCATCCAAGGTGTAGTTCTTGAACTCGGTGCCGTTGTCACTTCTCATTGTCAAGATCTTTGCATTATGTTGACGTTGTGCTTCATTTGCAAAGTCAATAACGGTTTGTTGGTTCTCGCTCTTCCTCTTGAAGAAATACACCCACGTGTACCTTGAGTAGTCATCCACAATCACCAAGCAATACTTTCTACCTCCAAGACTATCGAAGGATGGGGGCCCAAAAAGATCCATGTGAAGGAGCTCCAAGGGCCTCTTTGAATAAATGATAGTCGTGGGAGGGTGAGCCTTCTCATGTAGCTTTCCTTCGATACAGGCACTGCAAGCACGATCTTTAACAAAACTAACATTCGTTAGTCCACGGACATGGTCCCCCTTGAGAAGACTTTGCAAAGATCTCATATTGACATGGGCTAAACGGCGATGCCAAAGCCATCCCACATCAACTTTAGCCATTAGGCATGTCGCGGTCTTAGTGGGTCGCTCCGAAAAGTTAATCACATATAGACCGTTCTCAACATGCCCAACAAAAGCTACTTTAAGAGTCTTGCTCCACAAGAGGGCCACGGTATCGATATCAAAGAAAGTGGCAAAGCCCATGATTGCAAGTTGACGAACGGAAAGTAAATTGTATGCAAGGGACTCAACAAGCATGACCTTCTCGATCGTGAGATCATGAGAGATGACCACCTTGCCAAGTCCCAATACCTTAGAGGATGAGGCGTCATCCCACTTGACATTGGTGGGCATAGATGGAACTTTGTGCACGTCCACCACCAAGTCCTTGCTTCCGATCATATGATTTGTAGCTCCGCTATCGAGCAACCATGATCCACCTCCGGAAGCAAACACCTACAAGAGATCAATGCTTGGTTTTAGGTACCCATTTTGTAATGGGTCCTCTGATGTTAGTAACAAGGGTCTTAGGAACCCAAATAGACCATTCAATGTACTCATGAAGAGAACCAACAAATTTGGCATAAAGATGCCCATCACTAGCACGGCATAACACATAAGAAGGATTAAAATCGTCGGCTTTGTTGGGAGGGATGACATTGCCCTTCTTGACATTGTTCTTCTTCTTCTCCTCGGGGGCACTCTCTCCCTCCCTCACAAAGGTTTGCATGAGGGGAGGAGGTCATTTGGTCTTGTCATTCTTCTTCTTGTTCTTGGAGCTGGGCACGTACCCAACCCCTTCCTTGGCCACACCTCCCTTTTGGTTGATCAAGAGATCATTGAGGTTCTTCTTGCCTTGTATGCAAGTCACAAGACCTCTCTCAAGTTGCTCCTTCAACTTAGCATTTTCCTCAACAAGATGTATATGCTCACAACACGGGTTAGTAGCATTTGCATTATCAATTAAAACCATATGAGGAAAAGTTGTTTTCTCCTTAGTTAGCTTCACTTGGAGTTGATCATGAGACTCCTTGAGACTAGCGTGAATACCCTTCAAGGCCTTGTGGGCCTTGTCAAGTATATCAAACTCCTCTTTGAGTCTAGCAAGATCAACCCCGAGTTTGGCCTTCTCGGAATTTAGCACACGAGAAACAATGAGGGCGTGATCATAATCTTTCTTTAACTTAGCATGATGAACGTTGTGTGACTCCTCAAGAGCCAAACGAAGACCACGCTCTTCCTCAAGAGCATTGGAAAGATCCAAAATCTCATCGGCATAGTCACGACTATGCCCTTCCATCTTAGAGATGGTATCTTCGTGAGCCTCGATCATGTCATTGGCCTCACCAAGTTGTTCCAAGAGAGCAACAAAGTGCTTCTTGGATTTTCCCTTGAGTTTGCCCATAAAAGCCTCAAACTCGTTAGCCTCCACATTAGCTCCCTCAAGTTCATTAATGCTATCCGTTGGGGAAGGATGATTAATGATGGTAGTTTTGATGTTGGAGGTTACCTTGTTGGTGGCTTTAGCCATGAGGCATTTGGCGGTGATGCTCTCGTTGGGTGAGTCGAAGAGAGACACCCATGACGTTGTTGCAATGGCAACCGAGGCCATGGCAACCGACTCATCATCTTCATCATCGTCATCATCCTCATTGTACTCTTCTTGCACAACCAAAGCCTTGGGAGGAGTCTTCTTGGTGAAGTTGTTCTTGTTGGGGAACGACTTGGCCTTGTCCTTTCGGATGAGTTTGCCACCATTGTCTTCCCTCTTCTCATACGGGCATTCCGCAACGAAATGACTCACGTTGCCGCAATTGTAGCAAGTTCTTACACATTGCTTGCCTCTTGTGCCACTCGAGTTGTTTTTGCTAAAGTTGGGCCTCAAGTTTTTCTTGCTCCAAAATTGCCTTGAAGCAAGTGCCATGTGTTCATGATATGCATACTTCGTATCTTCGGGGTTGCTCTCCTCTTCTTCCTCTTCTTCTTCTTCCACGGTGAGCTTGGCCTTCAATGCAAGGTTAGGCTTCTTTGCCCGTTGAGAACGGAGCACCGCATTGTCGGCGGTCTTGTCCAAAATGTTCATGGCCACAAACTCATCCAACACTTCGCTTGAGGTCAAAGTGTGGAAGTCCGGTCTTTGACGAATGACGGAGGACATGGCCTTGTGGTAGGGCATCATTGCCTTGAGGAATTTGCGCTTGATCCAATTGTCATCCGTGTCCTTGCTCCCGTGATCTCGTAGTGAGACCGCGAGTTTGGTTACTCTCCGATAAAGCTCACGAGGTTCTTCATCTTCCTTCATTGCAAACTCATCGGCCTCATCTTGTACCACTTCATAGTTGGACCGTTGAATGCTTGCACTTCCCCGGTAGAGAGACACGACACAATGCCATGCATCTTTGGCCAAGGCGAAGGGACGAAGATGAGGTAGGTCTTCGGGTGGAATTGCATCTTGAATGATGAAGAGAGCATTCTCATTGAATTGATTGTCCGCGGCTTCTCGAGGAGTGAAGTTGCTTGGATCATGTGGATAGAAACCTTCTTCAATGATTCTCCAAAGGTTAGTGTTCACATGATTTAAATGACGTTTAAAGTGGTAAACCCAAGAATCAAAATCCTCATTTTTCACAATCTTAGGGGGAGGACCGGCATGATTCAAATGAGTGGAGGGAACCGGTCCACCATAAACAAGTGGTGGTTCCACATGGGCAAAGATGCCGGTGCCATTCTTGCCACTAGAAGAAGGAGCCTTTTCACTACTAGCTTCCCCCTTGTCGGGGATAGCATCCGACACCTTGTTGGCGGGATCACCCACTTTCAACGGTGCGGTGGAAAGTTTAAGCCCCTCAAGAAATTTAGTAAACATGCTTTCAACTTCGGTCGTCATGGAGGTTTTCAATGTCTCCAAGGCCACATTGAACTCCTCACGAGAGACCGAAGTTCCCCCATCTCCCGTAGACGAGATCGGATTCACACCGGAGTGTTCCTCCACACCGTCTACGGTATCAACCATACTCTTTGGACGGTAAAGTCCTTAATAAAGAGACGAAGCTCTGATACCAATTGAAAGGATCGATATGGTTGACTAGAGGGGGGGTGAATAGGCAACTACCAATTTTTAGCTTTTCTTTACCAAATTAAACTTTGCATCAAAGTAGGTTGTCTAGATGTGCAACTAGGTGAGCAACCTATATGATGCAATATCAACAAGCATACAAGCAAGCAAGGGTAGAAACACTAAAGAGCTTGCACAAGTAAAGGTAAGAGATAACCAAGAGTGGATCCGGTGGAGACGAGGATGTGTTACCGAAGTTCCTTCCTTTTGAGGGGAAGTACGTCTCCGTTGGAGCGGTGTGGAGGCACAATGCTCCCCAAGAAGCCACTAGGGCCACCGTATTCTCCTCACGCCCTCACACAATGCGAGATGCCGTGATTCCACTATTGGTGCCCTTGAAGGCGGCGACCGAACCTTTACAAACAAGGTTGGGGCAATCTCCACAACTTAATCGGAGGCTCCCAACAAGACCACGAAGCTTCACCACAATGGAATATGGCTCCGAGGTGACCTCAACCGTCTAGGGTGCTCAAACACCCAAGAGTAACAAGATCCGCTAGGGATGAGTGGGGGAATCGAAAATCCCTTGGTGGAAGTGTAGATCGGAGCCTTCTCAACCACTCCCGAGCAAATCAAGAAGTTTGATTGGCTAGGGAGATAGATCGGGCAAAATGAAGCTTGGGGTATTTAATGGAGCTTGAGCAATAAATGGAGCTTTGGGGGAGGAAGAGGTAAGTGAGAAGGAGGAAAGGGACTCCCTTTTATAGTGGGGGCAACAATCCCGTTGCCCCCCCACCAACCAGCCCCGCACAGGGCGGTACTACCGCTGAGAGGGGGCGGTACTACCGCCAGGCGACGGTACTACCGCCAGGCGACGGTACTGCCGCGCCACCCTGCGGTACTGCCGCGCTGAGGAGACTTAGTAGGGAACGGACCCCAATAGCGGTACTACCGCGGTGGTAGGGCGGTACTACCGCTCCTGGAACAGTACTACCGCCACTACAACCGTGACTAGTGCCGCAAAACCCGACACGAGAAAAAGACCTCTCGAATCGAGGCGGTAGGAGCCAGACTACCCAGCGATACTACGGCAGTGGGGTCAAGGGCGGTAGTACCGCTGTGGAGCGGTACTGCCGCTTGTGACCCTTCGGCCGTAGTACCGCAGGCAGTGCGGTACTACCGCTGGGGCGCGCGCGAGAGAGAGAAGGGATCTCTCAAAAAAGCTGAGGACACGGCGGATGTGCCAGGCCCCCAGCGGTACTACTGCTGTGGAGCCACAGCGGTACTACCGCTGCGAAGCGGTACTGCCGCTTGTGGCTTCTCAGCGGTACTACCGCTGGGTGCGCGGTACTGCCGCTTAGACCCAGACAGAACAAGGAAGAGAGGAGAGATCTCTTCAATGGACAGGAAAAGCTCGGAGGGTGAGAAGCTGATGTGTACGTGATGATTTCACCCATGCAAAACCCCAGCGGACCCCCTCTTGATAGTACGGTGCCCTCTACGCAACTAGTCCACCGAGAAAGAAACGAAAGAGCTACACCGTCTTGAAATACACTCCGAGGGGAAGAAAGCGTCTCGTGCCAGGGGAGAATCTGTGAATTATTCAAAGCACAAGATTAGTCCGCAAACATGTTGTCATCAATCACCAAAACTACCTTGAGAGAGATATGCCGTAACATGTGTGGCCTTTGGTTTTGTATTCTGAGTTCCTGTGCTTAAGGTATTAGGGCCAGGTACTGAACACTGAAGCTCTTGTTTTCTAGTGTGTACTCCTCCTGTGGGTCCTCCCATGCACTATTTATACCTGTGCATTCTGATGATGAACATATATCCTTGTATGTAACTGCAGATGCATGCAATTTAGCTGAGAGTATGGTACGATATACTAGTATTTCATGAAAAATGGTTCTGCGAGGACGCCAACCTCTCTGGCTCCATGGCACCGCCACAAAAAACCAAGATAATTTTATTCCCAAAAATATCACGATGACTACTGAATGCTAACGAGGACTATAAATTTCTTGAAGATTCGAGATGCCCCCACCTCTTAGTGCCAAGATGGCATCTGGAGCCGAGGGGACCAAATATTCCTCCTGTGGCAGCGGCTACTAGGGTTCCCGCATTGCTCTCACAACTCTTTTGGAAGATGGCTACGTGGCACGAGTGTCTCTGCCTGTTGGGCTTGACCATCCTGAAGCCAGGCGCCCAAATTCCAACGGTTGGAGAATCTGGCTATAAGAGGAGTTTGGCAGTTGGTTAGAATTTTCTGTTTTTATACCAAACTAACCGAGGCCATATGATTTTTTGATTTCCACACATACCGTAAACCAAAACCATACTAAGTGTACAGTTTGGTTCCATTTTTTGGTTCAGTATCCTTACAAACATCCTAAATTTTATCATTCATTTAAATCTGACATGTATTGCTGGTTAGTGATTTACCTTTCATCCTGTTTGACCCAAGTGTTGTAACTCTTATTATGAAAATCAATTTTTCTCCAACTGTTTTGTGGTTGTTGATTTGTGCAGCGCCTGTTGGCAACTTTTATCTTTATGCCCTGTTTCATTAGATATTTTTTTGTTTGATGCTTTGTGCAGCGTCTTTCGAGAAGTATGAAGACGGTTGCTAAAGGAATTCTGAAGGGCCATTTGATACTTGTGGCAAACAGCATGACATGCACTGGGAACTTGAATGGGTTCCACAGTGATGGTTACAAGGCGACCTTAAGTTCGTTAAAAGTTCAAGCACCTTTTGCAGAGTCCACCTTGCTTGTAAGTTTATTTCTGAGATTGTTTTTTCATTTGTTTTATCACCTCGCTATGCTGATGTCCTGGTTGTCTTTTGTAGACCCCTATAAAATGCTTCGAGAAGGCTGCAGAGAAATGCCATACTGATTCATTGGGTTGTGTGGTCTCATCATGTTCATGGGGCAGCATTCAACACTTGGCACTGGGTCATGTTTTCAGATTCTTTGGAACGAAAATCAGGTAAGCTGGTTTTCCAACCCGCCAGAGCTTATTATTCATACCAGTAATGGAGCTTGAGTCAGTATTTGTTGGGGGTAAAGTTCTTCAGATGGTACGGCCAGTCAAACAATTTACTGTCTTACTACAAAAAGAATTGAATGTTGCTACAAAGCTTTTCCACTGCATTATCTAACCATGTGAAATTACACTTTTATATTTTAACTAGCGGGGGGTGACCAGAGAATTTGCGCGGCTAGATTGACTACATAGTGCAATATTTGTATTATTTATTCTGTCAGTTGTTCATAGCTGCAACTAATTGTTATTGGATTTAGGTTCACAACTACATTGACATTGGTATGTCAGTCCCATATATAAATGTTTATAAATGGTGTAGCTAAATACCTAGTTTTTCCTCTTCCACCCTCATCTTTCGGTGTTTTCCTTTCCCACAACATTTTCTTGTGAAATTGTAAAACTAAATCTAAACGATTGATTGCTCATAGATGACTGTGACCCTTTCTCCACCAGCATTTTGGCACTTCTCCTATTGCACTTGTGTTTTTTGTTTACTGCAATGGCATGCCTCCATATGCTTATATGCATGCATAACTTATTCCTATTAGTTGAATTGTTGTTTCTCCATCTGAAGCAACGTAAGTATTGGTGTATATTAACAGAACTAGAAAAGGGTGCTAGAACTTCCTCAATATGCAACGCCAAAAACTGACCACTTAAATAAAAACAAGTTCATCAATTCAAATGTTTGGATCATTATATTTGGCACTGTGAGGTCAGAGTGCAAATAATTGGAGAGAATTCGATAGGCTAGCAAATGCTCTGTTTTCACTTTTGCAGCATGCATGTCAGTAGGTGCTTCGTTTAACTGACACTTCTTTCAATAAGATTGGGTTGTGCTCATATATGAGGCAAAAGCTGAAAGCAACAGAATTCTTCTACGTATAAGAATTCTGTTGCTTTCAGCTTTGCCAACGACACTTATTTTGGAACGGAGGGAGTACTACATTACTAATTCCGTAGTGAGTCCTTGTGTCGCTGAGTGTTTGTATTCTTCTCTTATCTGACTCATGGTTGATGCATACTAATAACCTGAGGGCTTGTTGCTGAGGCAGCACTCTTCAATAATTGATGGGCCACTGATGAATGCTAGAGAATGTCGAGTACACATGCATTGTCGCTTCTATCCCCATGGCATGATCATGTCCACGGCGATGAGCTATGTTGTTCTGAATTTGTGTGTACCTAACGTCAAAGCAAAGCCATTATTTTAATCTGCAAATATTTTGCAGCACATAGTTTTATTTATGTATTGATGTAATTGTAAGTTTGTAACTCAGATAGTTCTTGAGGATCTTTCCTATTGCAATCCAACCACAACTTTCAACTTGACTTGTGACAAACCTTCCAGCGTAAAGGTTCCAAGATTTTTATAAATCTCAGCCTTCCTTCCATGCTTTTAAATCTTGTCTGTTCGTTTTCTTTCGTTTCATTAATATATAATAGAAGATAGATTATGAAGATCTAATGGATGCGTTCTGTTTAGGTACGATTATGTAGATCTAATGGTTACAATCTGTTTTGGCGTGGTTATGTAAATCTAACGGTTGTGATGTACTAAGAAATCAATGGCTGGATGTTTCGTTCTTTTTGTGGGAGTTTCTAGCCTATTTCTCTATCTTTGGCCCGTATTGTGGTTTTATTATATCTAATAGATTTGACCATTGCAGCTGAAAAGCAACAAGGAGTATGGTGACGGTCTGTATGATTTCCTGGCCATCGCGAGGACCGACCAAGAAAAGGCTGCGTACACATTCTTGGACGATGTGGACTACCTTGTTGAAGACAACACGATGGATGATATTTGCTTGTCACTGGAACGGGATGGGACCCATGGTATGCCCACTTTTGAAGATAATCCTGAACAGCAAATTACTGATAGGGGCAGCTCATGGGAAAATGGCACAATGATGAATGCAAGCTGGGAACAAAATGCACGTGGTGGGAATGATTCTCGTAACTGGGGAGGCCCAACAGTGGAGAACGTTGATGCACAAGATGATACATGGGGTACTGTGACAGCTAAGGCTCAGAATTCTACTGCAGAGCATATGAATGCACAGAATGACACCTGGGGGAGTGCGTCCGCGAAAGCTCAAACTTATAATGCAGATCATATGGATGGAAAGAATGATTCCAGGGAAAGTGGGGCAGCTAAAATTTGTACTGTGGAGCCTGTGGATGCAGGGAATGCTTCGAGTGGGGCAGCGAAGGTTCAGACTTGTACTGCACAGCAGGAGTTCTGGGGCAACGTGGCTGCTTCACCGTCAGATAATGTGCGGGGTGCTGCTCCATCGGATGGATGGGATGGCAAAGAAAACCGGAGGGACCAAGGAGATAATCCAGGCAGGCTCCCAACAAGACCTTTTGAGAGGCCTCAAAGGCCACAGTATAAGCTACCAGCTGAGGCAAAAAAGGTTCTACGAGAAATTGAACCCATTGTAACAATGGTCAGAAAGATCTTCCGTGAATCTTGGTAAATTATTTCACGATTTGCTTTGTGTGTTTCATGGTATACAAAACAGTTATTTTGTTCATACCATCTTAAATATATTCCGTATCTTAAATTTTGCAGTGATGGCGTAAGACTTCCCCTGGAGGATGAAAAGTTTATGATAGAGAAAGTTCCGGAGCACCACCCAGAAAAGGAAAAGAAGGTGTCTGGTGGAATTGATCATATAATG
Source organism: Triticum aestivum (assembly GCF_018294505.1). NCBI lineage: Eukaryota > Viridiplantae > Streptophyta > Magnoliopsida > Poales > Poaceae > Triticum > Triticum aestivum. Next base: position 41,218,160 of record NC_057809.1, read on the forward strand.
GTATGAATTCTTGTGCTACCTTTTGCCTTCTATATCTTTTCTATTTAGGTTAAGCACCTTTACCTTTATTCTGAAGACTGTAAAACCCTGCGTCCAAGTTCCGGGTGTAAAACTGGCATATCGATTCCGAAGAACTCCTGCGCAGCACACCAGAAAAGGGACATGCTCACACTTCAATAAGCCATGATCTAGTGACTCCTCCATACGGCCACATAAAGGGCAGAAGCTTAACTCCTCCTGAATGTGTTCTGTATTCAACTTGCCAAAACAGGGGAGTATATGCCACAAGGCCTTCCACTTATACACCTCTTTTAAAACATCTCTTTTAAAACACAAGGCCTTCCAAAACATCTGAACTACCTACAGCTAGTTCCACTTCCACACCTCTTTTAAAACATCTGAACCTCCTACAGCTAGTTCTCTGTAGGCTGACAGTACCGAGAATAAACCGGACTTTTCGCCCAGCCATGCCAAAAAAACCTGCAGCTCCGAGCTTGGATGTGGCATGCTAACATCAAGATAGTTTCTTCTCACACCATCCCTGCACCCTTGGTCTGGCCCGTTCCACAAATGTGTTCAAAATGCGACACAGTAGGCAGACCCAAGTGTTTCTCCGTGGGGGAGGAGGGCACAGCACAGCACTCTGAACATGAACCTTCAAAGCATCTGGACAGTTGTGGATAAAATAAATTAAATTTTCTTCTTATTGGCACGTTGACCCGATCCAGCACTGTACGAACTACTCCCTTCGTTCGAAATTACTTGTCGCAGAAATGGATGTATCTAGACGTATTTTAGTTCTAGATACATCCATATCCAAGACAAGTAATTCCAAACGGAGGGAGTACAAAGTGAAGATTGTATTTAAACGAGTGGCACTCCACGCATCTGCCTTCATAAACACCATACAACCTGCGAAGAGCAGATGTGGAAATCCGTTTTTTCCTTTTATATCTAATCTGTTAGACATCATAAATAATATATGCAAGATATTAATTTGGCTCATGGTGTGATATCTGGCAGGTTAACAAGCACCACATTTTCCAGGAAAGTCGGTGCTTCTACGTGGTGTCATCAGATGGGACCCACACAGACTTCTCCTACAACAAGTGCATGGATAACTATGTGAGGAAGAAGTACACGGAGCACGCTGAACTGATCTGCAGGATGCACTTCAAGAAGTGCAATCGTGATCGACCAGCAGCAGTTGATGGAGGCGCGGCACCACCAGTCACTGAAGCCAAGGCATTTCAGTCGACTCCAGGCAAGGCCACTCTGCCAGGCCCACCGGCAGGAACTCCAGCTTCTCCGGTGGCGACTCAAGAAGATGAGAAGACACACTTACCCAGCAGGAGGCTGAAGCGTCCAGCAGGAGCTGTTGATGACAAGTGGATCTAATGATGATTGCTTAGGGTGAACTGAACTGAAGTGCTGCACGTACATGCTTGTAGCATCTCGTGGTAAAACCTTTCTGCTTGCCCTGACTTGCTTCATGTTATGAAGAGGGGTTGGCAGTAGCCATCTTTAGACTTGATGGATCGTGTTTCCTATCGTATGCTATCCGTCTTCCAGGGGAACCTTATAAGTTCTGCTAGATCAACCGTCCTTCGATCTCCTTGGTTTCTGGTTGTCATATCCTGTGGTTAATGCTGCTTTATATTGGCTGAACTGATTTGTGGGAGCTCTACTTGCTGCTGTCTCAGGTTTTGGTGATTTTGGTACAGGGGTTGTTCTGAATCTACCATCTGCTACCAGTCTACAATGCAAACCTAGCTAGGCACGAATTTTTAGATCCTATTTCAAACCACACATACTAGAAAACAAAGCCAATCAAACTATGATAGTGTTTGAAATTTTTTCTTTACGTTTATTTACAGGAATTGCATCATGTGAATCGGCTCATGTGACCATTATATTGAAGTATGAGAGAGGGGGGAGATAAACAGAGAGCATGCGACTTTTGTTCAGAATGTTCATCAAGGAAGAATTCTCCATCTGAACTTGTACTCAGAAGGCAACTTGATCAAGATGTTTCTACAAATCTCAAGACCACGCAAGAAACCCATGTCGTGGCAAGAGATACAAGCATTGGCATCGCCCTGCAACTTGTGCAGGAGATGTTGCTGCCATAGGTTAGCGTCTTGCCGTTGAAGACCATGCCATTCCCGTGCTCCCATAGGTGCCAGCAGCAGATATGGATGAGAAAATGGGTGGCGGAGATCACTCAGAGTAGCAACTGCTGGGTATCCCTCCCATTGCTCGTAACATAAGTTCAAAGCTGCAGCTCATTTTCGGTTTTCTCTGCCTATATCAACTTCAGAAAAATAGATCAACAGCAGTGAAACGAAAAGTGCAATATACGCAACTCTACACCTCTTGCGCCACTTTCCCAAACATCCATGTCATAGTTCAGGAGACAAAATACAAGGATCGCGTCATAACACAACAGTCATGGGTCCAAGCCAAAAAGGAAACGCTTAGGGTGTAACAGAAACTACAAGATACCATAAAACCAAGTCCAGCTAGATGGCCTAGAGTTCATAAGTGATATACTACAGATTGTACACCATTCCTCTGAGTAGAATTGACATAAGATGCTTATATGTGTGTACTAATGGTCGAGGCATGGCAGATCGACAACAACCCGGATCTTCTCACCCTTACTGGAAACTGAATCCTGTACAGAAATGAAAAACAAATATGTAAGAGTCTGATGTATTGCATTAATTAATAAAAAAAATAGTCTCAGTTACTCAACAAAGAATACGAAGCTACTGGAACATAGTTCAGTAAGTATGAATGTATAATGGAGATTCACTGTCTCAGTTACATTATATTTTATACAGCCATTTCTGATTAATAATCTAATACGAAATATCTAGCTAAACTGCTTCCAAACGAGAATGCAGGAAATGTCAAAAGCAATTTCATGGCAAATGAAATTTGAAATAAGCAATCATGGCATACACTATATACATATTTTTGAAGAAAATGTAATGCAAATTGTAATGGCTCCCACGCAAGTCTATGGAAGTAGCAAATAATTTGAGTCAACTTCCGAAGATCTATGGAAGTAGCAAATAATTTGAGTCAACTTCCGAAGATAGTGCCAATCAACAAGTCCACATATTGGTTACACTTGCTGTTTCCGCAAAACGGTTAAACTACACATCCTTCGTGCTGACATAATGAATTATACTGGTTCCTTTTTCTACGCCTGACCAAACAATTTGGAACCCCTACAAAACTGTTCTTCACGAGTTTCTTATCTGCTGCCTGCTTTCTTACGTTTTTTTTCGCACATATGAAAGGTAATTTCAGTATACAGAGAGTATGTAAACTAGTTAGCTTACGCATGTTAAGTGCAGACAGGAACCTCAAAACTTTGAGAATTCTCTTGTCAACCACATTACACTTGACTTCAACTATTTTAAGGTGCTCTGATATTGCAGAGGGTCCCTCCATTGACCTGTAGCTTCCTTTCATTTCCATTTCATGATTTGGTCCCTATGGCCTTTCATTTCCACTTCATGATTTGGTCCCTGTGGTAAGAAAAAAAAATAACCAAGATGGACAGCTGATTATAACTCTTAACACTGAAGCAATTGTCCATTTAGAAGATTTATACCTTGGAAAAGAGTTGAAGAGTGAGCTTCTCTAGAACTGGTGAGTTTTTCATAATGCAAGCTAGTGGATCCAAGTCAGGAGCCTCACACCAGTACTCGTTAAGTAATAAAGTCTTTAACTTGCTAAATTTAGGGCAGTGTTTCAGATCTCTTGTGAAAATGGGCTGGAAAAAAAAACAGTATAGTCAAGTATGTAGATAGTGCAACACAAAATAGACGAGTGGCATACCTTTCCAATTTCAGATATCAACTTGAGGTGTTTAGCACGTGAGATACCACCCAGAAGCACACAATCACTGCTGCAATTATCACTGATAGGAACACAATTCTTACATGTATTATCCTTAGCTCCACAGAAAACACCAGAGTCATAATTCAAGCAGACATCTTTGCATCTATCACTAAGATTCACACATGCGGCTTCCAGTAATGCCATGTCTTCAAGCAAAGGGGTTATACCAATAAAGTCTTCTAGTTCCAGAGAGACAAGGCCTGGAGCAGAAACACGGACTCGGAAATCCAAATCAGATCGACAACCAGTGATGCTCAAATGCTTCAGGGAACAGGAAGATATCTTATTGACATTGATGAAGCAATCATCTATCTTCAGATTCACCAATTGTGGGCATCTAGCAAAATCAAGAAAGGCCTTTGGTAGGGCTACAGAATGAAGGTCCAATGTTACCAGATGCTGAGAGACAATGTTACCAATGAGGATATGAAGGGTGAGCACCCGAACTTTCCACATCACGGCAAAACGGGTCCATAGGTTCACATAGCGCACATCATCATCATCATCATCATCATCATCATAACGATCGAATTTGATCTCAACAGTGTCTAGGTGGGTGCGCCCACGCAGGACCAGCAGATGGTTCATGAACTTCCGGAGGTCTTGAACTTGGAGGCCGACGATGCGCAGGCCCGTAGTGGACTTCCAAAGGTGTCGCCAGCGCCGGGCGAGCACGCACGTCTGCGCGGCCACCTGCACCGGGAGGAAGGAGAGCACATGGTGGAGCGTCTGGTCGGGGAGGTCGCTGATGTGGCCGGTGGCGGTCACCGCCGGCGCACTCTTGCGCTCCTTCCCGCTAGGAGGCATTCTGTCGAGTAGGTGGCGCGCGTCGTCGGCGCTGCGAAGCAACGGAAGGATCAAACGACCGCGAGGGTGGAGAGATGGAACGGATGGATGCCTCTCGGCTTTGTCGGCTCACCTCACCTCGCCGGATCGTCCCCGTCAAGTCCACTCGCCGGATCGCCGCCGCCGCCGCGAGAATCCTAGGTTGGACTCCCCGCCTTTCCTTCTGAAATCCTTTTTTTTTTGCGAGAATCCTTATTTTCCTTCTGAAATCCTTAAAGGCGACCGTCAAAGGGAAGTATTCTTTTTTGTTTTGAGGCAGAAAAGGGAAGTACTCACTCACCAAAGCGGTAGGCCCATGAGCCCATTCGACTCACTGCCTCACTGGCTCACTCCCCCGTTTCTCTTTCAAATTTTGGTTTTGAATTATCCCAAAAAAATTAGATACATCCACTTCAAAAAAAAAGTTAGATACATGTCAAAGTATGCTGTATGAAAAAAATATATTACCTCTTGGTTGACGTTTTATTTCGGAAAAGCTAAAAATCCAACATTATTTATACTGTACGATTTCGTAGCACGAATCACGGAACAAGTTATTGCCACGTCAATTTTTCAATCGTTCCTGCTGGACATCACAATCGAGCGGTCGAGCGCATGCTCGCTTACCCTTATCCGCTCACTGTCATGGTACTTCGTTGTGTCCATTTTTTTTCCTACCCCAGTTTACTACTCTCTCAAATCCATTGACGGCGCCGCTCCTCCCGACCGACCCCTTACGGCACACCGTGAAGATGAAAGGCGAGCCGACAGCCATCGATGCTCTCCTAGCGTGACGTACGACACACAACCTGGTGGCCCTCGGCCCTGTACATGTACTGCCCCTCCTTCGTGCGGCGTGTGGTGGTATCCAAGGCCTCCGACACGCGACGCGCAAAACAGGAGCACCAATGGGCATGGCCGCCCGCGGCCACCGTCCTGTTGAAAATTATGGGCTATGCGGTCATATATATTAGTTGAAGCATTGTCAATTAACCTTGAAAATTTCTGAAAATAAAAAAAATCCAATTCAAAAAATGCCTCACTAATCTCGAAAAGATATTTTAAGGATGTGTCTAGGGCACATCTAGATGTGCTATAGTTATTGCACATCTAAGTGAGTGAATCAAGCATAAAAAGAAAAAGGAAAAAAAATCCACACAAATCTCAACGTAAGATCAATGACATAGGACTTAGATGTGCAATACTTATGGCACATCTAGATGTGTTTTAGCAAAACTGATATTTTAAAGCAAAACTGCTTTGCGTTCACATTGCCATGGGCGGCTCTGTGACTGTGTAAGTGCCTCATCAATTCTCTATAAGAAAGAACCCAGCCTTCCGAGTGTCGTATCATCTTCCAATTGGATCCAGGTTTGGATCTTCTCTTGCAATTTTGAGAAATTCTTGATCAACATCATCGCTGAGCTCACAAAATCCGAATCCATTTCTTTCCTTTGCCTTGCAGCCCAATGGAGCTCGGATCTAAGAAACGTAAGCCTGTCCAGGACGCCGACGCCGAACACTCCGATTCCGAAGAAGGTCATGCAGCAGAGGAAAGTGGTTTCCAGGCCGATGCCGACGCCAACCGTGATGCGGAATGGAGTGCTGCTCCGATTTCCCAGGGACACGAGAAAATTTCTGATGCAAAGCAGCCAGATTCTTGGGATGGTTGGACTTCTGCTCAAGACGACGGCTCGAGTGCTGATAAATGGAAGACCAGTGCTTCAGGCGCCTCAACGGCTGGAAATCGGATGGATCGGGCGCCAAAGAAAACCGGAGGGACAATAGAGGCAATCCAGGCAGGCTCCCAATGAGACCTGTTGAGAGGCCACCAAGACCGCGGTACGAGCTACCAGCCGAGGCGAAAAAGGCTCTGCAAGAAATTGAACCCGTTGTAACAATGGTCAGAAAGATCTTGCGCAAATCAAGGTAAATTATCTCGCGATTTGTCTTACTTGTTTGCTTTGTGTGTTTCACGGAATGCAAAACAGTTATTTTGTTATCTTAAATCTTGCAGCGATGGTGTGAGACTTCCCCTGGAGGATGAAAAGTTTGTCATAGAAAAAGTTCTGGAACACCACCCTGAAAAGGAAAAGAAGGTGCCTGGTGAAATTGATCATATAATGGTATGGATTCTTGTGCTGCCTTTTGCCTTGTACTCCATACGTCCGGAAATACTTGTCATCAAAATGGATAAAAGGGGTCGTATCTAGATGTATTTTAATTTTAGATACATCTCTTTTTATTCATTTTGATGACAAGTATTTCCAGACATTTAGATGTATTTTAATTTTAGATACATTTCTTTTTATTCATTTTGATGACAAGTATTTCCGGATGAAGAGAGTATATCTTTATTATACTCCCTCCGTTTCTAAATATTTGTCTTTCTAGAGATTTCAAATGGTGACTACATACGGAGTAAAATGAGTGAATCTACACTCTAAAATATGTTTATATACATCCGCATGTGGTGACCATTTGAAATCTCTAGAAAGACAAATATTTAGGAGCGGAGGGAGTATTTATGTAGGTGAAACACCTTTAGCTGTATTTTGAAGATGATAACACCTTGAGGATCTCTAAAAACATGGCCACCTGCTGACTCCACTGCCCCGCTTGCCACAAATTAACGACCACCTGACAGTGTTTCTAGCACCACTAGCTGATTGCCCATTCTCAATAGTTTGCATTAAGCCATCCCCATAGGCTAGGGTTTCTACACGTCATCATTGGTATAAATTGCTTTCCATGTTGGTGAACTACTAGTTGGCCAATTAGCATTTAGTACAGTATCACCATTGGTACAGTTCAAGTTCAAAAAAAAAACCATTGGTACAGTTCAGCCAGCATAGCGTTATCCAGCACAGTACAAACTACAAAGTCAAACGAGTGTTATTCAGCATACAATCACCTGCAAAGAGATGTGTTGAAATCCACTTCCCCTTCTATATCTAATGTGTGATGCATCTCATAACTAAAACATGCAAGATATTTATTTGGCTCATGGTGTGTGATGTTTGGCAGGTCAACAAGCACCACGTTTTCCAGAAAAGTCGGTGCTTCTACGTGATGTCATCTGCATACAGACTTCTCCTACAACAAGTGCATGGAGAACTATGTGAGGAAGAACTATGCAGAGCATGCCGAACTGATCTGTGGAATGCACTTAAAGAAGTGCAATCGTGATCGACCGGCAGCAGTTGATGGAGGCGCGGCACCATCCGCTGAAGCCAAGGCATCTCAGTCGATGAATCCAGGCGATGACACTCTGCCAGACCCACCGGCAGGAACTGGAGCTTCTCTGACAGTGACCACCAAGCAGGAGGTGACTCTAGCTTCTCCGGCGGCGACTCCAGAAGACACACTGAACTAGCAGGGGACTGAACCACCCAGCAAGAGTTGTCGATGACAAGTGGGTCTAATCAAATGATAGTTGCTTTAGGGTGTGTGTGGAAATGAACTGAAGTGCTACACATACATGCTCGTAGCATCTCGTGCCTGATGGGCTGCGTTTCCTGTGGTAGATATCCGTCACCCTGTAAATTCTGCGAGATCGACCGTATGCTGCCTACATACCGTAATCGCTATAGTTTCGACATTCGGCCCCCCTTTGATCTCCTTGGTTTATGGTTGTGTCATGCTGTGGGAGGTTGTTATATCCTGTGGTTGTTGCTCTATATTGGTTGAACTGATGTGTGAACGAATTTAAAAGCCCTGGAGCTCTATTTGGTGCTGACTATCTCAGGTTTGGTGATTTCGTTCAGGATCTACCATCTACTACAATGCAAACGTAGTTAGACATGAATTTTAGATCCAAATTCAAACTACACATAGAGAATAAAGCCAATCTAACTATTAATAATAGTGTTTGGAATTTTGTCTTTGTGTTTTTATCTTTTGTGGCACTATTCGCCTTTTGATTTGTTTTTACTTTGTCTTTTTCTAGGCCGGACTTAGATTCAAACTTTTACAGGATTGCAGACATAGCCACTTTCGGGGTTATGCACAAAAAAACCTTGCTGGGACATCTAAACTAGCAAATGAGTGGACTAATGAATCGGACAAGAATATACGTCTATAAATTCTAATCCAACATCATGATCTGATCATAAGCTAATTGTTCATCACATAGCAATAGGATTCACCGTGGTAATTAGTTAGACTGTATTTATACGTAGCCTCTGTATAGGTCTTGTATATTGTATCGTACACCTCATGTACTCCTTATATATATGAGATAGCCACACCCCTTTACGGGTGTCGTGCAGTTTTCCAAAACCTTCTGTTTAACATGGTATCAACCCTAACCGGTCCAATGTCTTCCGCTGCCGCCGCCGCGACCGCATCAACATCCACCGCCGCCGCCGTCGCGCCGGTTCCTGCCACGGCGCCTGCGTCGCCGTTCCTCTCATCGCACCCCCTGGCCTTGGTCTACTCCGGCCAGGCCTCGATGGCGGGGCCTTCATCCGCTCCGCAGCCGCCTCCTTCCCCGATCGCACCACCGCAGGCCTGGGGCGCTGCGTACCCCGATCCGGCGGGTCCCTGGATGGGATCGGCGCCCTACGGGGCCCCTCCTCCGCCGACCGCCGGGCTCTACGGGGCTCCTCCTCCGTCGACTGCAGGGCCCTACGGGGCCCCTTCTGCGGCTGTTGCGACCAACGCCGCCGCCCCGTACGGCTCACCGTATCCGGCTGCTGCGGCTACGGCGTCCTACATCACTGCCGCCCCGCAGCCCTACGGTGCCGCTAACAGCGGGTCGGCCCGGGCACCGGCTGTGCCCTACGGTGCCCCGCCACCGCCGCTGCCCTACGGTGGATATTATCCACCTCCGATGGCCGCGTCCTACCCTGGAGCTGCTGCACCGTCCTCGACGCCGGATCCTGGTGCATCTGCTGGATCGTCCCACATGGCCTACTACACGTCGCCTCCCGTGGCTGATCATGCCGCAGCCGTTGCACCGTTCTACTTCGCGCATCTCATCCCGGTGAAGCTTACGACAGATAACTAACTGTCATGGCGTGCACAGGTGCTGCCGCTTCTCCGCAGTCGCTACCTGGAGGGCTACGTTGACGGTTCCTTGCCATGTCCCCCACCGCATCATCCGGCGTATCATGCATGGGTTGCTCAGGATCAGGCCATCCTCTCCGCGATCCAGTCATCGCTCACCGAGGGGGTGTCCTCCTTGGTTCTCTTCGCTGCCACGTCTCAGGAGGCGTGGTCTGCTCTGCACACGAGCTTCGCATCTCAGCAGCATGCGCGCGCTCACACTATTCGTACGGAGCTGGGGGAGACCAAGCTCCTTGACCTCAGCATCACCGACTATTTCGGCAAGATGACGCGTCTCGCCGATACTTTGGCCTCCATTGGCCAGCCGCTTCGTAAGGAGGACTTCACCACCTTTGTCATGAACGGACTGGACGACGACTATGATAACCTTGCTGAAAATATCAATGGTCGTGACACTCCGCTTGAACCTCGTGAGCTCTACGCCCGCCTTCTCGCCACGGAACAGCGCATCAAGTCCCGCCGTTCTAACCCGAGTTTTCTTGCTGCCAATGCTGCCACGCGTGGCAAAGGGAAGCCCTTCAAATCACCCACCGGTGGCAAGTCAGTGCCTTCGACTCCACAGACTCAGCGACCGCCTGCCGCCGCTGCCATGCCTACGACCGGGGGTGGTCGGTGTGCCTGCTGCCCCTCATGTGGCGTTCAGCTCCCCTGTCAGCTGTGCAATATTCCAGGTCACATCGCCTCCCGCTGTCATCGCCGCTTCAAGCAGGACTTCCTCGGCATCGGTAACAATGGCAAAGGCAACGAGAAGCAGGCTGCCTTGGCCACTCATGAGCCTACTCGCCAAGCAGGCCACACTCCATCATATTCCATCGGCCCAACTTGGTACATGGACACGGGCGCTACGAATCATCTGACAGGCGAGATGGGCAAACTCTCCATGCAGGAACCGTACCGTGGACATGATCAGATTCACACCGCCAATGGAGCAGGTATGCACATATCACATGTTGGTCAGGCCTCTCTTTTAACTCGCACCCAAAAATCTCTTCATCTCCGTAATGTTCTTCGAGTTCCTTCTGCTACTCGTAGCTTATTGTCTGTTCCTCAACTTACTCGTGATAACAATGTTTTCACTGAGTTTCATCCTTTTTATTTTTTTATCAAGGATCGGGCCACGAGGGACGTTCTGCTTAGAGGTCGCCTGCGTGATGGACTTTATGCACTTGATCTACCATCTGCTCCTTGAGCGTTCAGCGGTGTCCGTGTTTCGCCCACTCATTGGCATGCACGGCTTGGTCATCCTGCAACTCCCATAGTTCATAGTATCCTACATAGTCATAATCTTCCCATTGTGTCCAATAAAGATGCTGCCACAGTTTGTGATGCCTGTTAGCAAGGCAAGAGTCATCAACTTTCGTTTTCAGATTCGAGTCGTGTCGTTAAAACTCCACTTGAGCTTATTTTTTCTGATGTATGGGGGCATGCCCAAACTTCTGTGAGTGGTCATAATTATTATGTCAGTTTTATTGATGCTCATAGTCGATTTACATGGCTTTACCTTATCAAGCGTAAATCTGATGTGTTTGATGTGTTTCTCCAATTTCAAGCTCATGTTGAGCGTCTTCTCAAGCATAAGATTATCCATGTTCAGACCGATTGGGGGGTGAGTATCACAACCTCAATTCTTTTTTTAATAAGCTTGGAATTTCACATCGCGTGTCCTGTCCTCATACACATCAGCAAAATGGCACGGCTGAACGTAAGCATCGTTACATTGTTGAAACTGGTCTCACTTTACTTGCCCATGCATCGGTACCCTTTAGGTTTTGGAGTGATGCGTTTTCCACTGCCTGTTTTCTCATAAATAGGCTTCCTACACGACTTCTTGGAATGAAAACACCGCTTGAACTGTTGCTTAATGAGTCTCCGGATTATACCTTCCTCAAAGTTTTTGGTTGTGCTTGCTGGCCTCATCTTCGTCCATATAATAAGCGAAAGCTTGAGTTTCGATCCAAACTTTGTGTTTTTCTTGGGTATAGCTCTCTTCATAAAGGGTACAAGTGTCTCCACATTCCGTCTAATCGTGTCTACATCTCGCGTGATGTTGTGTTTGATGAGAATGTATTCCCGTTCTCGTCTTTCTCCATAACTCCTGCACCTTCGGTTCCATCTTCATCTACCACTTCTCCCTTGCCTGCTCAATTTGCTGATATTGCATACTCTCCTGCGTTGTTGCCTAATCATGCTACAGGTACAGGTCGTGGAGCTCGTCTTGAGTTACTAGATGAACAGGAGGAGTCGTCGCTTGCACCTGGCTTGATGCCTGGTGCCATGCATGCGCCATGCATGCCTCCCGCGCGACCGGGGTCGGCAGCCCCGGCCTCACCCGCACCAGCTCTTCCCAGGCTGGAATCGCCTGGGCCTGAAGGTGTCGCCCCCGACTCCCCTGGACTGGTCTCGCCTGGGTCGGCCGTGGACGGCGTGGAGCAGTCGGCCTCCTCTGGACCAGCCTCGCCTGGGCCGGAGTCGCCTGGACCAGTCTCGCCTGGGCCGGAGTCGCCTAGGCTGGTGTCGCCCACCTCCGTGCCGTCGTCTGGCCCTGCCTCATCACTGCCATCGTCGCCTGATGCCTCGCCGGTTTCTCTGGTTCCACCACGACCGGCTGCTGTTGCTCAGAGGCCGCACACGCGCAGCAGGTCTGGCATTTTCTGTCCCAAGCAACGCAAAGATGGGACGGTGGCGTGGCTTGCAGCATGTGTTGCTCATCTAAAGGAAGATCCTTTGGCTGAACCGCGTCATTTTCAGGCTGCTCTTGGGATTCCTCATTGGCGACAGGCTATGGAACAAGAGTTTCAAGCGTTATTGACAAATGGCACATGGCAACTTGTTCCTCCGGTCTCTGGTGTTAATGTCATTGACTCCAAGTGGGTCTTCAAAGTTAAAAGGCATGCTGATGGTTCTATTGAACGCTACAAGGCACGGTTAGTGGCGAAAGGGTTCAAACAACGGTATGGTCTTGACTATGAGGATACATATAGTCCGGTGATCAAACCAACGACTATCCGACTTCTGTTGTCCTTGGCTGTTACTCGAGGCTGGTTTCTCCGTCAGCTGGATGTTCAGAACGCCTTTTTACATGGAGTACTGGATGAGGAAGTTTACATGCGTCAGCCCCCAGGGTTTGTGGATTCTGCTCGCCCTCATCATCTGTGCCCGCCTGGTCAAGGCGCTCTATGGGCTGAAGCAGGCTCCTCGTGCTTGGCATGCCAGGTTGGGCTCGGTTCTTCGGTCCCTGGGATTTGTTCCTTCCACTGCTGATACGTCACTCTTCCTTCTACATCGGCCTGAGGTGACGATGTATCTGCTGGTGTATGTTGATGATATTATTCTCATCAGCTCATCTGATGCTGTTGCTGATCGTCTCATCTCCTCCTTGAGTGGTGATTTTACGGTGAAGGATTTAGGCACATTGCATTACTTCCTTGGCTTGGAAGTCTCTCGTTCTCCTGCTGGTTTGACACTCACCCAACATAAGTACTCCATGGATTTGCTGCGCAAGGCAGGTATGCTACAGTGTAAACATGCCATGACTCCTATGTCTGCTACTGATCGTTTGTCTGCATTTGATGGAGATCCTCTCACTTCGGATGACTCTACTGAGTATCGCAGTATTGTTGGTGGTCTGCAGTATCTGACCATCACTCGGCCTGACATCTCCTACGCAATCAATCGTGTTTGTCAGTTTCTTCATGCTCCTCAGACTACTCACTGGACAGCGGTGAAGCGTATTCTTCGTTATGTACGCCTCACTGCCGCATATGGTTTACTTCTTCAGCCAGCGCCGTCTTTTGCACTTTCAGCTTTTTCAGACGCAGACTGGGCTGGTAATCCAGATGACAGGCGATCCACGGGGGGACATGCTGTCTTCTTTGGTCCTAATTTGATCGCCTAGGCTGCTCGTAAATAAGCTACGGTGTCCAGGAGTAGCACTGAGGCTGAATACAAGGCAGTTGCCAATGCTACAGCTGAGATCATATGGGTACAGTCCTTGTTGAGAGAGTTGGGAGTTCCTCAACCCCAGTCACCTGTCCTTTGGTGTGACAACATTGGTGCGACATATCTATCGTCTAACCCGGTGTTTCATGCTCGGACCAAACACATTGAAGTTGATTATCACTTTGTGCGGGAACGTGTTGCACAGAAGCTACTTTCTATCAAGTTTATCTCTTCTAAAGATCAACTTGCTGACATCTTCACGAAGCCTCTACCACAACCTCAGTTTGTAGGCTGTAGGCGCAATCTTAACGTATTTTGTACCTCAGGGCATAGTTAAGATTGAGGGAGGGTGTTAGACTGTATTTATACGTAGCCTCTGTATAGGTCTTGTATATTGTATCGTACACCTCATGTACTCCTTATATATATGAGATAGCCACACCCCTTTATGGGTGTCGTGCAGTTTCCCAAAACCTTCTGTTTAACACATCATACCAATCACAATCACGTGGGGCGGCTCATGTGACCATTACATTGAAGCATATAAGAGAGGAAGAGAGAGAGCATGTGAATTTGAATTAAAAACGGGAACTTGAGGAACATGTTTCGACAAATGTGAGACCTTGCGAGAAAACAGAGACACATGGAAAGGAGAGGCAACCCTAACTACCCCTCATGTCGAGGAAAGAGATTACAGCATTGGCATCACCCTGCGTCTTGTCTTAAGACTTTGCGAGAAAACAGACTTGTGAAATTTTGGCCCTCCACCATGCCATATTTATAATAGGGGGGGGGGGGGGGGGGGGGAGCGCAAGTCAGTGGTGGGCCACTTGCGAGCCTGCTACTGAATGTGCCACAACGTGGTGCCCTCTATTTTCAATTACGGTCCATCGGATTGGACCATTTTCAGTAACGGGTTGTGAGATTCCCGCTACTGAAGCACTTTTGTGTATTGCCATTATAAATCATTTTTGTCATAGTACCAGGATGTTTTAAAAGACGCTTTAGCATTCTTTTGTCTTTTCCATTGGCCGCATGCCACTAAAGTACAGAAGTTTGTGATTACCATACAGTTATCCTTGTCCTGAGTCCTGACCCGTACAAATTCTAAATTTCCTTTTTTTTCCCGAGGAGATGCAGAATCTGAAAATTGTTTTAGTAGAGAGGGACGGTGTTGTTCTATGCTTATTAGCATGGTGGAATACAAATCCATTGTCAGCGCGGAACCTATTTTTCGTTTATGATGGAGCCACTAGATTGATAGAACATGGCATATAAGATAATTAAAATGTTTAAAAACATATTTTTCGATAAAGGGCTTTTCATTGAATTGAAATGTCGAGTTGATACAACCGCATCAAAGATCACCCGGCCTCTGCATAGCTAGATGCACACAGCCAAAGTTACAAAGTACTAGAAGCCAAAATAAAAAGGCAAAAAACGCCAGCAGTAGCGAAAAAAGATAAAAGAGGCCTAAGGTGATGCCGGTCCAATCCGAAGGTCACACCGCCATCCATGGGGGTAAAAAATGTCCCTGGCCAAGCACTCCAACCGGGTAGAAGCCATCATAAAAAAGTCTCTGTCCTCCGGCCTCTGCAGGATAGACCACATACGGAGCCATCGCGAGCATATATGAATTACCTGCATAGGAGATGAAACACTTTTATGATTAAAAACAATATCATTCCTGGTGAGCCACAACACCCAACATAAGGCAGCTGCCCCCGCAAGAATGTGCTTAGACAATTGTTTATCTATTCCCCTCAACCAATTGCCGAACATATTCCGTACGCTGCGTGGAGGATATAGATTCGAAGCAATTTGGACTATTGCCCATATCGATCTAGCAAACTTGCAATCAAAAAATAGGTGTTTAATGGATTCATTATGATTGCAGAAAACACATTTTTTGCAGCCTTGCCAGTTTCTCGAGCTAGATTGTCCCTAGTTAAGATAACTCCTTTGTTGAGAAACCATAGGAAAATTTTCACTTTTAGAGGAATCTTAGGCTTCCACAATTTTCTATTATCAGATGGAACCTCGTTATGAACCAATGAATCATACATGGATTTAACCGAAAATCTTCCATTCAGATGCAGGTTCCATTTAAAGATGTCCGATTCAGCCGACAGTTGGACAGCTCCCAAACAAGTCAGCAAATTGTTCCATACAGTCAGACGAGGTCCAGAAATCGTTCTGCGAAAAGAAATATCCGGGTGTTCTTTTCCCAATACCTGCTTAATCGTGACAAACTTATGTCTAACTATCCGATATAAGCTTGGGTATTGCACATTTAGAGGAGTAGTCCCGAGCCAGGTGTCTTCCCAGAATCGAATCTGGGAGCCGTCCCTAACCGAGAAAGTGCCAAATTGGAAAAGAATTCTTTAGCTTTCATAACGTCACTCCAAAAATGAGAGTCACCTGGTTTCCAGTAGACATGGGAGATTGCTTTGGACCCAACGTATTTATTACGAATGATCTCCTGCCAAACACCATCCTCAGTGAGTAATCTGTATACCCATTTGCTGAGCAATGCAATGTTTTTGATCTCAAGATCCTGGATTTCGAGTCCCCCTTGGCTTTTAGGACGACATAATATATTCCACCTAGCCAAGCGATATTTCTTTTTTTCATTGTCAGTCTGCCAAAAAAACCTTGATCTAAAATAATCAAGTCGTTGGAGAACACCTTTTGGCAGATGAAAAAAAGATAGCATGTAAAGGACCATGTTGGTAAGAACCGAGTTGATCAAAACTAGTCGGCCCCCATAGGACAAGAGTTTGGCCTTCCAGCTCGCCAACCGTTTCTCCAGTCTCTCTTCAACATGTTTCCATTCAGCGATTGTCAAACGCCGATAATGAATAGGAATACCTAGATATCGAATCGGAAATTGGCCTAGTTGGCATCCAAATATATCAGCATATTCTTGTGAAGTTTCTGCGGCTTCGCCAAAGCAGAAAAGTTCACTCTTATGAAAGTTTATCTTAAGGCCAGAAAGATCCTCAAAAGCACATAATAACAATTTGAGGTTTCTGGCCTTTTCTAGGTTGTGATTCAAAAACAAAATGGTGCCATCCGCATACTGTAAGATTGACAGGCCTCCTTCTACTAGATGAGGAATGACCCCGGTGATTTGACCAGCTAGCTTGGCCCTCTCAATGAGAGTAACTAGCATATCAGCCACGATGTTGAAAAGGATAGGTGATGCGGGGTCGCCTTGACGTAGCCCCTTCCTAGTCTGGAAATAATTGCCTATGTCATCGTTCACCTTGATAGCTACGCTACCTCCAGACACAAAGTTCTCAACCCATCGGCACCAAGTATCGGAAAACCCTTTCATACGAAGAGTTTGAAGCAAAAAAGGCCACTTCACCTTATCATAAGCTTTCTCAAAGTCAATCTTAAAGATGACCCCATTCAACTTTTTACGGTGGAGCTCATGAACAGTTTCATGTAGGACAGCAACACCGTCTAAGATGTTCCGTCCTTGCATGAAAGCTGTTTGTGTTGGTTTGACTACATGGGCTGCGACCCCATTCAGGCGGTTAGTCGCGACCTTGGTGAAAATTTTGAAGCTCACGTTTAATAAGCAAATCGGTCTATATTGTTGAATCCGATTGGCATCCTTTATCTTTGGTAAAAGGATAATTTCACCAAAATTGAGTCTGGAGATGTCTAGTCTATGAGCATGCAGTTCATTAAACAATTGAACCAGGTCAGACTTTAACATATCCCAAAAAAATTGATAAAACTCCACCGGAAAACCATCCGGTCCCGGAGATTTGTTGTGTTGCATTTGAAAAATCGCAGTCCGTATTTCCTCCTCAGTGAAAGCAGAGGTTAGGAATTCATTTTCCGCAGCGGAAACCTGCTGGATGTCATGACAAATAGACTCATCCATCTCCAGCGTAGTTTCCAAGGAAGGACCAAACAAGTCTTTATAGTATTTTGTAATAAAGTCCTTGAGCGGAGCGTCCCCCTCAATGCGACCCTCATCCTGATCAAGGGTGAATATTCGTTTCTTTCTATGTCTGCCATTGGCTAACATTTGAAAGTACTTCGTGTTATCATCCCCAAGTACCAACGAGTCGCTCTTGCACCGTTGGTACCATTTGATTTCCTCTTCGCGTAAGAGACGGGCTAGCTACTCATTGAGATGACTTTTTTGCTCAATCTCAGCCACAGATAGAAGCCTCACCTCCGCGATCTTATCTAAGGAGTCAATCATGACATATAGTCGCAACTTCTCTTTCTTATAAATCCCAGCGGTGTGTTTAGCCCATCCGCGGAGGAATTGGCGCAACGCACGAATGCGATTATTCCAACGTTGAATTGGTGTATCACCCCGTGTTGGGCGTTGCCACACCTTTTTAACCAATTCAGGGAAGCCCTCTCTAGTGAGCTACCCCAGTTCAAATTTAAACTGATGGCGGTTCGAAGTGGGTGCTGCTTGACCAAAATCAGTAAGCAATGGAGCATGATCCGATATTTAAATTCCCAGTCTGTGGTAACTAGCACCCGATCAAGTTTTTCGAATGTCGGGATAGATCTATTATTGGCCCAGGTAAATTGGCGCCCCGAGAGAGAGAGTTCCCGCAAATCAAGACTGTCAATGACGGCATTAAAAAGAAACGGCCATCGAGTGTCGAACCTATCATTGTTTTTATCCTGTTGGTATCGCAAAATATTGAAGTCCCCCCCAAGTAGCATGGGGTGAGGATTTTCTCTGCAGGTATTAACAAGTTCTTTGAGGAAAGCCGCTTTAAATTCATCTTGAGCAGCACCATATACGGCAACCAAACTCCAAATGAAATTATCGGACTTGTTTCTAAGGTGGAATTTAATATGATACTCCCCCTTTGAAGTTGAAAGAAGTTCCAAGTAAGTGGAGTGTATTCCTAAAAGAATACCTCCGGACCTCCCTGAAGGCGGCAGGATATGCCATTCGTAATCTTTGCCACATGAAAAATGGTCCAAATCACGCGTTGGAAAGTCACGCTTACTACACTCAGAGATTGCCACGAAGTCGAGGGCATGATCCCTAACACAATCGGAAATATGTTTGTACTTAGCCAAGTCACCAAGACCTCTGCTATTCCAAAACATTCCTTTCATGGAGAAACTTTATTACGTTTGGATACTTTGGTCTTCTTCTTAGGGCGACCCTTTTTACTACCAGAGTTAGACTTGTTCTTACGTACCGATGCAACGAGCTCACAAAGCATCGTATCACGCATGGTATCTTCAAAGTCTACCTCTGTAGTATCATTGACCAGATGAGAAAGAAGTCTGCCTTCATGGTTGGCATCGGACTCCTCATCCTCCTCATCTGATACTAGTGGATCCGCCGTTAGAAGCGTTCTAGGAGCAACCGTAAGCCGGTCGAACTCCATTTGCTTAAGAGCTTTAACCGAGAAATCAACTACTGCATCATTTCTACCTAATGAAATACCAAGGCTAGCAATATTTGAAGACATTTTGGCTTTATCAAAAGATAGAAAAGATTTGCAAGGAGACGTACCATCAAAGTCGAGGTTCCGCGATGTCGTTCTATGCATGGCCCTCTGCATGGAATCCTCATCAGTGGCAGAGGTGTTGGGGAACGTAGCAGAAATTCAAAAATTTTCCTACGTAACACCAAGATCTATCTATGGAGAGACCAGCAACGAGTAGAAAGGGGAGGAGAGTTTGCATCTACATACCCTTGTAGATCGCTAAGCGGAAGCGTTCAAGTGAACGGGGTTGATGGAGTCGTACTCGTCGTGATTCAGATCACCGATGATCAAGTGCCGAACGGACGGCACCTCCGCGTTCAACACACGTACAACCCGGTGACGTCTCCCACGCCTTGATCCAGCAAGGAGAGAGGGAGAGGTTGAGGAAGACTCCATCCAACAGCAGCACAACGGCGTGGTGGTGGTGGAGGAGCGTGGCAATCCCGCAGGGCTTCGCCGAGCACCTACGGGAGAGGAGATGTGTCACGGGAGGGAGAGGGAGGCAACCAAAGGCCTTAGGTATGATTGCTCCTCCTTTTCCCCACTATATATAGGGCCAAGGGAGAGGGGGAGGGCGCAGCCTTGCCCCCTCCTCCAAGGAAGGGGTGCGGCTAAGGATGGGGAGGAGTCCATCCTCCCCAAGGCACCTCGGAGGTGCCTTCCCCCTTGAGGACTCTTCCCTTCCCAAGTTTCCTTGCGCATGGGCCTCTTGGGGCTGGTGCCCTTGGCCCATGTAGGCCAAGGCGCACCCCCTACAGCCCATGTGGCCCCCCGGGGCAGGTGGCCCCACCCGGTGGGCCCTCGGGACCCTTCCGGTGGTCCCGGTACAATACCGATAACCCCGAAACTTGTCCCGATGGCCGAAACAGGACTTCCTATATATAAATCTTTACCTCCGGACCATTCCGGAACTCCTCGTGACGTCCGAGATCTCATCCGGGACTCCGAACAACATTCGGTAACCACATACAAGCTTCCTTTATAACCCTAGCGTCATCGAACCTTAAGTGTGTAGACCCTACGGGTTCGGGAGACATGCAGACATGACCGAGACGTTCTCCGGTCAATAACCAACAGCGGGATCTGGATACCCATGTTGGCTCCCACATGTTCCACGATGATCTCATCGGATGAACCACGATGTCAAGGACTTAATCAATCCCGTATTCAATTCCCTTTGTCTAGCGGTATTTTACTTGCCCGAGATTCGATCGTCGGTATACCGATACCTTGTTCAATCTCGTTACCGGCAAGTCACTTTACTCGTTCTGTAACACATCATCCCGTGATCAACTCCTTGGTCACATTGCGCATATGATGATGTCCTACCGAGTGGGCCCAGAGATACCTCTCCGTTTACACGGAGTGACAAATCCCAGTCTCGATTCGTGCCAACCCAACAGACACTTTCGGAGATACCTGTAATGCACCTTTACAGCCACCCAGTTACGTTGTGACGTTTGGTACACCCAAAGCATTCCTACGGTATCCGGGAGTTGCACAATCTCATGGTCTAAGGAAAAGATACTTGACATTGGCAAAGCTCTAGCAAATGAACTACACGATCTTTTGTGCTAGTCTTAGGATTGGGTCTTGTCCATCACATCATTCTCCTAATGATGTGATCCCGTTATCAACGACATCCAATGTCCATAGCCAGGAAACCATGACTGTCTGTTGATCACAACGAGCTAGTCAACTAGAGGCTCACTAGGGACATATTGTGGTCTATGTATTCACACGTGTATTACGATTTCCGGATAATACAGTTATAGCATGAATAAAAGACAATTATCATGAACAAGGAAATATAATAATAATACTTTTATTATTGCCTCTAGGGCATATTTCCAACAGTCTCCCACTTGCACTAGAGTCAATAATCTAGTTCACATCGCCATGTGATTAACACTCACAAGTCACATCGCCATGTGACTAATACCCAAGAGTTTACTAGAGTCATTAGTCTAGTTCACATCACTATGTGATTAACACTCAATGAGTTTTATGTTTGATCATGTTGCTTGTGAGAGAGGTTTTAGTCAACGGGTCTGAACCTTTCAGATCCGTGTGTGCTTTACAAATCTCTATGTCATCTCCTAGATGCAGCTACCACGCTCTATTTGGAGCTATTCCAAACAACTGTTCTACTTGGAGCTATTCTAAATTATTGCTCCATTATATGTATCCGGTCTCTCTACTCAGAGCTATCCGGATAGATGTCAAGCTTGCATCGTCGTAACCTTTACGACGAACTCTTTTACCACCTCCATAATCGAGAAAATTCCTTAGTCCACTAGTTACTAAGGATAACTTTGACCGCTGTCCTGTGAGCCATTCTTGGATCACTCTTGTACCCCTTGACTGACTCATGGCAAGGCACACTTCAGGTGCGGTACACAGCATAGCATACTGAAGAGCCTACGTCTTAAGCATAGGGGACGACCTTCGTCCTTTCTCTCTATTCTGCCGTGGTCGAGCTTTAAGTCTTAACTTCGTACCTTACAAATCAGGCAAGAACTCCTTCTTTGACTGGTCCATCTTGAACACCTTCAAGATCATGTCAAGGTATGTGCTCATTTGAAAGTATTATTAAGCATTTTGATCTATCCTTATAGATCTTGATGCTCAATGTTCAAGTAGCTTAATCCAGGCTTTCCATTGAAAAACACTTTCAAAAATAACCCTATATGCTTTCTAGAAATTCTACATCATCTCTGATCATCAATATGTTAAGAACATATACTCATCAGAAATTCTATAGTGCTCCCACTCACTTCTTTGGAAATACAAGTTTCTCATAAACTTTGTACAAACCCAAAATCTTTGATCATCTCATCAAAGTGTACATTCCAACTCCGAGATGCTTACTCCAGTCCTTAGAAGGATCGCTGGAGCTAGCATACCTTTTAGCATCCTTAGGATTGACAAAACTTTTCTGATTGTATCACATACAACCTTTCCTTACGAAAACTGGTAAGGAAACTCGTTTTGATATCCATCTGCCAGATTTCATAAATACAGCTAATGCTAACATGAATCCGACGGACTTAAGCATTGCTACGGATGAGAAAATCTCATCGTAGTCAACTCCTTGAACTTGTGAAAAACTTTTTGCCACAAGTCGAGCTTCATGGATGGTGACATTACCATCCACGTCCGTCTTCTTCTTAAAGATCCATTTATCTTAATGGCTTGCCGATCATCGGGCAAGTCCACCAAAGTCCATGGATCCGTTCTCGGATTTTATGGCCTCGAGCCATTTATCGGAATCCGGGCCCACCATCGCTTCTCCATAGCTCGTAGGTTCATTGTTGTCTAGCAACATGACCTTCAAGACAGGATCACCTTACCACTCCGAAGTAGTACGTGTCCTTGTCGTCCTACGAGGTTTGGTAGTGACTTGATCCGAAGTTTCATGATCAATATCATAAGCTTCCACTTCAATTGGTGTAGGTGCCACAGGAACAACTTCCTGTGCCCTGCCACACACTAGTTGAAGAGACGGTTCAATAACCTCATCAAGTCTCCACCATCCTCCCACTCAACTCTTTCGAGAGAAATCTTTCCTCGAGAAAGGACCCGATTCTAGAAACAATCCATATTGCTTTCGGATCTGAATTAGGAGGTATACCCAACTGTTTTGGGTTTCCTATGAAGATGCATTTTATCCGCTTTGGGTTCGAGCTTAATCCTGAAACTTTTTCACATAAGCGTCGCAGCCCCAAACTTTTAAGAAACGACAACTTAGGTTTCTCTAAACCATAATTCATACGGTGTCATCTCAACGGAATTACGCGGTGCCCTATTTAAAGTGAATGTGGTTGTCTCTAATGCCTAACCCATGAACGATAGTGGTAATTCGATAAGAGACATCATGGTACGCACCATATCCAATAGGGTGCAACTATGATGTTCGGACACACCATCACACTATGGTGTTCCAGGCGGTATTAATTGTGAAACAATTTCCACAATGTCTTAATTGTGTGCCAAAACTCGTAACTCAGATATTCATCTCTATGATCGTATCATAGACATTTTATCCTCTTGTCACAATGATCTTCTACTTCACTCTGAAATTACTTGAACCATTCAATAATTCAGACTTGTGTTTCATCAAGTGAATATTCTCAACATCTATTCGAATCATCTGTGAAGTAAGAACATAACGATATTCACTGCATGCCTCAGCACTTATTGGACTGCACACATCAAAATGTGTTACTTCCTACAAGTTGCTATCTTGTTCCATCTTACTGAAAACGAGGCTTTTCAGTCATCTTGCCTATGTGGTATGATTTGCATATCTCAAGTGATCCAAAATCAAGTGAGTCCAAACGATCCATTTGCATGGAGCTTCTTCATGCATATATACCAATAGTCATGGTTCGCATGTCTCAAACTTTTCAAAAATGAGTGAGTCCAAAGATCCATCAACATGGAGCTTCTTCATGCGTTTTAAACCAATATGACTTACATGGCAGTGCCACAAGTAAGTGGTACTATCATTACTATCTTATATCTTTTGGCATGAAAATGTGTATCACTACGATCAAGATTCAATAAACCATTCCTATAGGTGCAAGAGCACTTATTCAGGTTTAATACTAATCTTGATGGTAGAGGGAGCGTGCGATGTTAGATCACATCAAACTTGGAAACACTTCTAACACATATCGTCAGCTCACCTTTAGCTAGTCTCCGTTTCATTCCGTAGCTTTTATTTCGAGTTACTAACACTTAGCAACCGAACCGGTATCTAATACCCTGGTGCTACTAGGAGTACTAGTAAAGTACACACTAACATAATGTATATCCAATATACTTCTATCGACCTTACCAGCCTTCTCATCTACCAAGTATCTAGGGTAATCCTGCTCCAGTGGTTGTTCCCCTTATTACAGAAGCACTTAGTCTCGGGTTTGGGTTCAACCTCGGGTTTCTTCATTGGAGCAGCAGCTGATTTGCCGTTTCATGAAGTATCCCTTCTTGCCCTTGCCCTTCTTGAAACTAGTGGTTTTACTAACCATCAACGATTGATGCTCCCTTTTGATTTCTACTTTCATGGAGTCAAACATCGCGAATATCTCAAGGATCATCATATATGTCCTTGATATATTATAGTTCATCACGAAGCTCTAGCAGCTTGGTGGTAATGACTTTGGGGAAACATCACTATCTCATCTGGAAGATTAACTCCCACTCGATTCAAGTGATTGTTGTGCTCAGACAATCTGAGCACAAGCTCAACGATTGAGCTTTTCTCCCTTAGTTTGCAGGCTAAGAAAATCGTCGGAGGTCTCATACCTCTTGACGTGGGCACGAGCCTGAAATCCCAATTTCAGCCCTCGAAACATCTCATATGTTCCGCGATGTTTCAAAAACATCTTTGGTGCCTCAATTCTAAACCGTTTAACTGAACTATCACGTAGTTTTCAAAAACGTGTATGTCCGATGTTCGCAACATCCACAAACGACGTTTGGGGTTCAGCACACTAAGCGGTGCATTAAGGACATAAGCTTTCTACTGATCGCATAATCGCTAGTGTCAACTTTCAACTATATTTTCTCTAGGAACATATCTAAAACAGTAGAACTAAAGCGCGAGCTACGACATAATTTGCAAAAGGTCTTTTGACTATGTTCAGGATAATTAAGTTCATCTTATGAACTCCCACTCAGATAGACATCCCTCTGGTCATCTAAGTGATTACATGATCCGAGTCAACTAGGCCGTGTCTGATCATCACGTGAGACGGACTAGTTAACGTCGGTGAACATCTTCATGTTGATCGTATCTACTATACGACTCATGCTCGACCTTTCGGTCTCCGTGTTCCGAGGCCATGTCTGCACATGCTAGGCTCGTCAAGTTAACCCTAAGTGTTTTCGCTGTGTAAAACTGTCTTACACCCGTTGTATGTGAACGTAAGAATCCATCACACCCGATCATCACGTGGTGCTTAGAAGCGACGAACTGTAGCAACGGTGCACAGTTAGGGGAGAACACTTCTTGAAATTTTGTAAGGGATCATCTTATTTACTACCGTCGTCCTAAGTAAACAAGATGCATAAACATGATAAACATCACATGCAATCAAATAGTGACATGATATGGCCAATATCATTTTGCTCCTTTTGATCTTCATCTTCGGGGCTCCATGATCATCATCGTCACCGGCATGACACCATGATCTCCATCATCATGATCTCCATCATCGTGTCTTCATGAAGTTGTCACGCCAACGACTACTTCTACTTCTATGACTAACGTTTAGCAATAAAGTAAAGTAAGTTACATGGCGTTGTTTAATGACACGCAGGTCATACAAAAATAAAGACAACTCCTATGGCTCCTGCCGGTTGTCATACTCATCGACATGCAAGTCGTGAATCCTATTACAAGAACATGATCAATCTCATACATCACATATATCATTCATCACATCCTTTTGGCCATATCACATCACATAGCATACCCTGCAAAAACAAGTTAGACGTCCTCTAATTGTTGTTTGCATGTTTTACGTGGCTGCTATGGGTTTCTAGCAAGAACGTTTCTTACCTACGCAAAACCACAACGTGATATGCCAATTGCTATTTACCCTTCATAAGGACCCTTTTCATCGAATCCGTTCCGACTAAAGTGGGAGAGACTGGCACCCGCTAGCCACCTTATGCACCAAGTGCATGTCAATCGGTGGAACCTGTCTCACGTAAGAGTACGTGTAAGGTCGGTCCGGGCCGCTTCATCCCACAATACCGTCGAAACAAGATTGGACTAGTAACGGTAAGCATATTGAACAACATCAACGCCCACAACTACTTTGTGTTCTACTCGTGCAAAGAATCTACGCAATAGACCTAGCTCATGATGCCACTGTTGGGGAACGTAGCAGAAATTCAAAAATTTTCCTACGTAACACCAAGATCTATCTATGGAGAGACCAGCAACGAGTAGAAAGGGGAGGAGAGTTTGCATCTACATACCCTTGTAGATCGCTAAGCGGAAGCGTTCAAGTGAACGGGGTTGATGGAGTCGTACTCGTCGTGATTCAGATCACCGATGATCAAGTGTCGAACGGACGGCACCTCCGCGTTCAACACACGTATAGCCCGGTGACGTCTCCCACGCCTTGATCCAGCAAGGAGAGAGGGAGAGGTTGAGGAAGACTCCATCCAACAGCAGCACAACGGCGTGGTGGTGGTGGAGGAGCGTGGCAATCCCGCAGGGCTTCGCCGAGCACCTACGGGAGAGGAGATGTGTCACGGGAGGGAGAGGGAGGCAACCAAAGGCCTTAGGTATGATTGCTCCTCCTTTTCCCCACTATATATAGGGCCAAGGGAGAGGGGGAGGGCGCAGCCTTGCCCCCTCCTCCAAGGAAGGGGTGCGGCTAAGGATGGGGAGGAGTCCATCCTCCCCAAGGCACCTCGGAGGTGCCTTCCCCCTTGAGGACTCTTCCCTTCCCAAGTTTCCTTGCGCATGGGCCTCTTGGGGCTGGTGCCCTTGGCCCATGTAGGCCAAGGCGCACCCCCTACAGCCCATGTGGCCCCCCGGGGCAGGTGGCCCCACCCGGTGGGCCCCCGGGACCCTTCCGGTGGTCCCGGTACAATACCGATAACCCCGAAACTTGTCCCGATGGCCGAAACAGGACTTCCTATATATAAATCTTTACCTCCGGACCATTCCGGAACTCCTCGTGACGTCCGGGATCTCATCCGGGACTCCGAACAACATTCGGTAACCACATACAAGCTTCCTTTATAACCCTAGCGTCATCGAACCTTAAGTGTGTAGACCCTACGGGTTCGGGAGACATGCAGACATGACCGAGACGTTCTCCGGTCAATAACCAACAGCGGGATCTGGATACCCATGTTGGCTCCCACATGTTCCACGATGATCTCATCGGATGAACCACGATGTCAAGGACTTAATCAATCCCGTATTCAATTCCCTTTGTCTAGCGGTATTTTACTTGCCCGAGATTCGATCATCGGTATACCGATACCTTGTTCAATCTCGTTACCGGCAAGTCACTTTACTCGTTCCGTAACACATCATCCCGTGATCAACTCCTTGGTCACATTGCGCATATGATGATGTCCTACCGAGTGGGCCCAGAGATACCTCTCCGTTTACACGGAGTGACAAATCCCAGTCTCGATTCGTGCCAACCCAACAGACACTTTCGGAGATACCTGTAATGCACCTTTACAGCCACCCAGTTACGTTGTGACGTTTGGTACACCCAAAGCATTCCTACGGTATCCGGGAGTTGCACAATCTCATGGTCTAAGGAAAAGATACTTGACATTGGCAAAGCTCTAGCAAATGAACTACACGATCTTTTGTGCTAGTCTTAGGATTGGGTCTTGTCCATCACATCATTCTCCTAATGATGTGATCCCGTTATCAACGACATCCAATGTCCATAGCCAGGAAACCATGACTGTCTGTTGATCACAACGAGCTAGTCAACTAGAGGCTCACTAGGGACATATTGTGGTCTATGTATTCACACGTGTATTACGATTTCCGGATAATACAGTTATAGCATGAATAAAAGACAATTATCATGAACAAGGAAATATAATAATAATACTTTTATTATTGCCTCTAGGGCATATTTCCAACAAGAGGCCCCATCAGCCCCCACAACATGGCGGCCGCTATGTCTAGGCGGTGAAGTAGTAAACTCCGAAGCAACCCGCATCCCAGAGGGCCGGAAAGGTGGTGTAGACGGCTCCGGCGTAGCAGCGTGAGACCTAGAACGCTGCAGCTCATCCTCCATAACAGCGATAGAAGGAGCAGCCTCCACGTCCCGCGGCGGCGACACAGGGGACAGCGCCGGCCCTGGCGACGCGACGGGAGACCGTGAAAGCTGCAGCTGATCCTCCATGACAGCGTTCGTAGGAGCAACCTCCTCGTACTGTGACGGCGGCGCAGGAGACAGCGCCCGAAGCGTCGCCAAGGCCATGTCATGATCTGCACGCACCGCCGGGGAGAAAATCACACCCCGACGACCAGAAGACCGAGAAGAAGCCGATGTCGGTGTCGTCAGATGCTCCAAAGCAGCCTCCGACGATGATCCCATCGCCAAGGGCGCCGCAGGCCCATCAACCCATGTCCGAATGGCTGACATGGGCGAAGCATCTAGTTGAGGTGGTGGAGGCGGTGCAGAGCTGGCAAGCGAGGGAGGGTTCTGGGGAGGCACGAGCTCCATTGCCGCTGGCGGGTCCCCCGACAAAGGCCGCGATGCCAAGCATGGATGTGTACTGGCAGGAACGGTCGTGAAAGAGGTGATTTGCATCGGAACCACTCCTCCCGAGGAAGATGATGCCGCCGTGTTAGCTGACGACGAAGACGCTTTTGGCCTATTGCTCTTGTCATCAGCCCTTGAAGTGTCCTCTCGATCATGCTCCTTGTCCCCTTCCATATCATCGCCATGCTCCCAAACGCGAGGCACAAAATCAGCGTCCGCACGGAAATCATCATCTTCCAGAGTGTATCGGAATTCATAGCCCTTCTTCTGAACAACCACATCCGACGAGAGGGAGTTGACAGGGGTCATCTTAAAAGCATCAAGATTAAGCACGCCAACCTGAATCCTCACAATACCATGGTGGCGCAAGCAAAGGAGGTCGACGTCAAGAGTGGCGCCAATAACAGAGCCAACTGCCCAGAGACCCAAGAAATGCCGGAGAGCGTGAGGAACTCCGTGCACATGCACCCAAACTGGAATAAGCTCAAAATGATTCGGAATCTCCTCGGAATGACAAGCCTTGAACTCCAAAGTGACATTATGCGATTTGATGAAGACCGTGAAACCAGTAACTCTCAGGAGCACCTCGTCACTGGGAAAAGACATGATAAAAGCATTCTGGCCATGAGGGATAGCCTCCCACGTCCACTGTTGCTGATATTGAGCGATCTTAGCAACCTCCGCCTCCACTATGCTCGAAGAGATAGAGCCTCCTGAGATCGTAACAAGAGCCGTTGGGGAGGATTGTGGTGCGAGGTCTGCCCTGCAAACATTGTCAGGCATCTGAAAGAAGTCCATGCTCTCAGTCCCATAGCCACAAAGCATTGCCGCCGGCTTCGGCATCTTGAGAGCTGGACACTGCCGAGTAGTCATCGGATGGTTCGCCTTGTTACAGATGAAACAATACTGCTGTGTTTCACAATATGAAGCCACATGTCCGGCCACTGACACTTGGTACACCACAACTTGGTCATTACCATGTTCACCACGGGAGCAGGTGCCGCCTGAGCCACATCATGTTGTTGTTGAGCCGGTGCCATAAGAGGAGCAGCAGTCACAAGAGGCCCCGAGACAAAAGCCGGAGCACCTTGTACGCCATGATAAGGCAAGGTGGGTGGAGCAGCGATGATCGGGGCGTTTCCCGCACGGTTCTTAGGCCGATTTCCTTTTCCTCCCTTCGGTTTCCTAGGACGGATATTCCCTGTCTGAACTCCGGCCACCGGGTTTGCCAGACCAGCGTTAAAGGCCATTGGCTGGACAGCAGTGGGGTGACCATGGCTCTGTTGCGAGAAAGGGCCGACTGGTTGATATGGGTACACCGGCGCCATTTGCTGCATGTACCCCGGCGGCGCATGATACATCGGTTGCTACTGAAAGAACTGCTGCGACATTTGATACATCTGTTGTTGCTGCTGCCCCGGTGCTGGAGTCTGTTGGGGAAGGTTCGGCATGACACTTTGAGCGGAGGAAGAAGGGATCACCGGGGGAACACCCCAGGTGCGAAGCCAGGGGCACCACCAGACGAGGAGGCGTCCGAGGGCATCGGCGCGGCGGCTGCAGGTCGGACCTGCCCAGAGCCCGGCGGCGCGGACGCGTCGCGACCCATCCCCGAGCAGACGGCAGCCACGAAGGATCGAGGAAGGTTAGGGTTTCTGCGAGGAGTGTCCCTGTTCCACATATGAAACAACCAACGGTTGAGATTAACCATGCGTAAAGAACGGTTCGGATGTGACGCACCTGAGATCGGGTGAGGGCCCAGGCCTATCGACCGCCCCGACTCGTCCGGCGAAACTCCAGTCGCAGGAAACATCGGAGGCGCCGTCGGCGTGATCACCGCCGTCCTCGCCAAGCCGGCCGAGGGCATGGCATCTCCCAGAGTACGAGAGGGAGAGACTCTGGGGGCAGGGAAAGGTCCGATCCAGGGTCGTACCATAGGCCTAGATATAGCCGGAGACCTCACGTGCCGGCATGCAGCCGGCGGCGACCCCCGCGAATGAATTGCCGGCGAGGTCGGAGAACCGTTTACCTCTTGTGCACCATCCTTCTGAGCAGATCCTCGCCTAGAAGACGGTCTCTCCCATACTCGTGAGGCTGATGTAGGATACCCAATGTCGGCCCAAAACTCGGCGGCCAGCTCCTCGTCAGTCTTACGCCGGCGCGATGCCTCGGAGGTCTCGGCCGTCGAGGAGTCCTCACCTCCGTCATCTGCACGGAGGCAAGAAAATCGCGATCCAGATCCGGCCGGCACCGGAGCGGACCACCCCGGCGCTAAGGTCAGGCGCCGGCGGGTGGAGATCCGCATTGGCCGTGTGATACCCATTGAGTGTTGCATCTCTCACACTCACTCAGACAATCTTTCCCAAACTCCTTCATCTAGTGTTCATCATAGGGGCATGGCAAATCTGGAGGGGGAGTCAGTGGCGGGCCACTTGGGCGACTGCTACTGAATGTGCCACCACATGATGCCCTCTATTTTCAATTGTGGTTCATCGGGTTGGACCATTTTCAGTAACAGGCTGTGAGATGCCCGCTACTGAAGCACTTTTGTGTATTTGCCATTACAAATTGTTTTTGTCGTAGTACCAGGATGTTTTAAAAGACGCTTTAGCATTCTTTTGTCTTTTCCATTGGCCGCATGCCACTGAAGTACAGAAGTTTGTGATTACCATACAGTTATCCTTGTCCTGGCCCGTACAAATTCTGATTTTCCTTTTTTTTCCGAGGAGATGCAGAATCTGAAATTTGTTTCAGTGGAGAGGGACAATGTTGGGGGAACGACTTGTGTAGAATCGGAGCTTGTAGTGAAAAAATAGAAAAAACGGTGTTGGGCCATTGGATGAGAGATCAATGGCACGGGTCTGGATGGAGGGATCTTCGCACAAAATTTGCAAAGAGGTCCAACATACAAGCAAATTTGCACTCGGTGCCCTCCCTAGTCTGTACCAAATCCTTACACACCGACGACACAGGATCGAAAATTTCTCGGCGGCGGCGGCGACGGCGACGACCAAGATCCTGAGCCAAGCTAGGCGGGCTCGAGCAGCAAAGATGCTGATCCATCTCCTCTCCGATGGCTCCTAGGTCCTAGCCGTTTCGTCGCAGGTGGCGCAGTTTGAGGCAGATTAGATCGGATTCCTCACCTCCTCCCCACTCTCAGGCTCCCAGATCAGCTCGCGGCCGTCCTCCTCCACCCCCACCCCCTCTCGCGATTCAGCACTAGCTCAACGCTCGTGGATCCTCGCCTCCTTCCCAGCCGGCCGCTCTCTGGTTCTGCGAACAGGCCGCCACGGTTCTTCGTTCTGCAGGTAAATATAAATGTTAATTTTTTATTAGCTAGTAGATTGATACTACATCTCCATAGTTTTATATTCTTTCTACTTGTTAATGTCAAATCCTTTTCATTTCAGTTGCTGGAGTAGTAACAGCAGAAGAATGAACAGCAGCTTGAGTAGAATAGAAGCAGATCCATTCTGGTGATGCTTATGTTGGTTGGATTCTTATTTTATCCAGAAGCAGCATGTTGATTAGTGCTATGACTTAGTTATGGTATTGTGTATTGCTACCAGAAGCAGCACGTGTACCGACTGTACATAAACGCTAACCGATTTCTAGCATGAAGCAATACACTAGCAAATCTAGCTATTCCGGCGAGATGCACTAGTACAGGAAGTAGGCTGCTCTGGCTTCGTCGATTCTTCAGCGGCAAGCCGACACGCACACACGTGAGACACAATGGCTATTTTTTTCTCTCCATGCAAAGATACATATTCAGATGCATATATACAGTTGATGTTTTTCTTCTTTGATCTGTTCCTTATTTCGACAGTGGCACAAGGCATCACCATGTCCAATCACTCACACTTGTGACAGTTATTGTTCCCACTAGAGCTAATTATTGTTGTTTTTCTTTTGTCAATTGCATGCAATCCTTTTTCCTCCTATTGCGATGAATAGACACAAATATGCCATTGCATGTTCTGCTAGGGGATTCCTTGGGTTGGCAATTCCTTTTTAATGCTTACTGCTGATCTTTCATCCCCAAAATTTTGACATTTGTTATTGGCTGGGTGCTCACTCCAGTATTTCTATGCACATGAATATTTTCTTGTCCTTTTGTTTAGCTTTTTGTACCAGAGTAATTAATTACATTTCCCTATAATAGAATGCTTCCCATAAGCCATGCCTTTGATATGGCCCATGTGGCAGAAGTTTGACATGGAAAAGATGATCCCCAGTCTAAATTTGCAAGTCTCATCTCAGGATCCAGTAATGGAGGGTAGCAGTGCGATGTCTCCGCTAGGAGAGCCCTCAATTCCAATGATCGCAGCATGTGCACCAGCACTATCACGTGTGAGAATAGCGGTACGAGGAAGTCAAGATATCCTGATGTATCTAACATTATGTTAATCCCTTGTGTGATGTTGGTTGATAAAAAAATTGTTTGCAGCCATGGAATCGGTCAACAGTGTTCAAAATCAAGGATGTGTGTATGTGATTTAGTACTAATCCTTCATCCATGGCATGAGCCTATCTGGCATCTTGTTCATTTATATTTTCCCGTGCTGCTGTGGTTTTCTTATTATTACAAGGTATAATATAATGCATGCCATCAAGTTTTGTTTATAGCTATCAAATTTGAATAATAATTTGCATCTGCAGGGCATTCATAAAACTCCCTTTAAATTGTTCAATGCCACTTATTTGTCGTTCTCATTTGTGCTTTTAACTAACCTTGGAATTATAATCCATTTATTGTAGGTCTATAATGAAATAATGAATTATGCTGCAACAAAAAATTTGTACTCTCTCTGTTAGACATATCCAACTATCACATGCCATTTTATTTTATTTGGAAAATCCCCTGTAGAAGCTGGAAAGCCAGCTTGACCTACAAAGTTATCCTGATTGGTTAC
The DNA here is from genome assembly GCF_018294505.1 of Triticum aestivum. Taxonomy (NCBI): domain Eukaryota; kingdom Viridiplantae; phylum Streptophyta; class Magnoliopsida; order Poales; family Poaceae; genus Triticum; species Triticum aestivum. The sequence continues at coordinate 41,251,589 of NC_057809.1, forward strand.
ATATGTATTAATATGTTTGAGGTTCAACCTAAGTTTTGACATAGTATAAGTTATGTTTCCTAGGTTGGAGTGCTGAAAGAAGCTGGACATATATAATGATTATTTCTCTTCTCAAGATATGCTATTTAGTATATGTTTTTGACTGACCCCTATTTACTTGGTATATGGTTCTGACTGACCCCTATTTACTTGGTGTGTTTACCTAGGTAGATCGAACTGATCAAGTGTCCATGGAGGTTGTCATCTCTCTCCCAGCAGGAAGCTCGATTGCCAGGAAGCACTAACACGAGGCAAAATGATAGATATTTTCGTTCTTGTACCAGCAAGATGCTTGTTGGGCGATGATAATTTCAGTCTTTACCACTTGGTCTTGCCGGCCATATACTAAAAATAATCTGTATGCCACATGTACTCAAGTACTCAAATGCTTGCTAAGCACTGATAATTCCAGTCCTTAATTTGCTCTACTTCCAGTTCTACTAGCCTTTTGTGATGTGTTCTCATGTACTCGAGTACTGAAATGCTTGCCGAGCAGCTATCAATCCTTAAATTGCTATATTTCCAGTTTGACATGTACGTGTGGTTCTACTTGACCCGGGATCACTTATTATCTCATGTGCTAAAATATTTGTGATATATATTGTCGTTTCTCAGTGACCAAGATGTTCAACTCTCTTGAAAAATTAGTGGTGTCTGTGTCTGGATTCCACGCAGTAAATATTTGCTCAGATTTTATATGAGACCAGTTGTTTCAGACTAAGACGATATGGGCATTAGCACATTTCATATCTGAAAATAGTTGTATTTCACAAAGACTTGAGGTGCATAATGCAAATGTCCTATGTCATGTCTAACTGCCAGCAGGGGGTTTTCTGCAAAACCTACAGTAAGTGGGCTGAGATCCCTCCACCTAAATCTGCACCATTGATCTCCAATCTAGTGGTCCAGGATGTTTTTTTCTATTTTTGTACAGCAAGCTCAGATTCTACACAAGTCGTCCCCCAATGTTGTTCTATGCTTATGAGCACAGTGGAAAACAAATCCCTTGTCAGCGTGGAACCTATTTTCCGTTTATGATGGAGCCACTAGATTGATAGAACATGGCATATAAAATAACTAAAATGTTGAAAAGCTTATATCCATTGAGTGTTGCGTCTCTCACACTCACTCAGACAATCTTTCCCAAACAACTTTATCTAGTGTTCATCATAGGGGCATGGCAAATGTGGAAGCAAAGGAACAACTTCATTTTTGAAAGAAGTCAACCCAATTTCCAAATGTGGAACTGATGTCTCGACGCTCATCGGGCGTCGTCTTGGCCTGCGGGAGGGGTTTGTCGACGAAATGTGTTCGAGAAGCTAGGATTGATCCATGGTCTCCCGGGAGATCCCGTGCTCAGATAACCACTCCGCCCAAGTATTCTTCGCTATTAGAACAAGGGGTGAATCCTACTTGAGCTATTCAAGTTAGTTTTCTTTGGTTTTTATTTGTTTCTTTTCCTTTTTCTTCTCCATTTTTTGTTTGTTTTCTTTTTTCTTCTCCATTTTTTTTTCTTTTTCAGTTTTCATTTTTTATTTTTCTTTGTTTCTTTTTGTTTTTCATTCTACATTTTATATATATGATCAACATTCTTTTAAATACTTGTTCAAAAAAATTCAAATACTTGTTGAACATTTTATATACTTGTTCAATATTTTTTTAAATAATTGTTCAACATTTTTAAAATACTTATTCAACAGTTCTATATACACGATCAACATTTTTTTTCAAATACTTGTTCAACATTTTTGAAATACTTTTTCAACATTTTTCAAATGTCTTTTGAACAGTGTTTTTGTAATATATATTTAAAATATTTTAAAATATAAACAATAGTACAAAAATAAATTAATAAAGAAAGCATAAATCATAAAAAAAGAAACAGGAAAAAGAGGCTGTGGCCTCCCGCGCTCGTGGGCCGGCCCAGCTCGCTCGCCCCTTCAGCGAGTCCGAAGCCAGACTCGCTGAAGGCGAGATATAGGCGCGTCCGCCCGCATGTGTACACTACTAATGCAAGGTTATCAAGTTGTGTGCACCCTGCCAACAAACACCATTTGTGATTCTCAAAAAAAGAAAACATGGGCTCTTTGTAACTTCACAGACCACCAAACACAGGTGTAAAAAAAAAAGATTCTGTGTGACCTGGGAGGCAGGCAAAGGCTGCTGGGGTTATCTGGTGCTTTGGAAAAGATCAAAAGAGAGACAAAGTAAAGGAGGACCCGCTGGCCACCCACTTGCTACTAAATACTCCCTCCGTTCTGAATTACTTGTCTTGGATTTGTCTAGATACAGAGATATCTAGCACTAAAATGAGTCTAGATACATCCGTATCTAGACAAATCCAAAACAAGTAATTCGGAACGGAGGGAGTAATACTGAAGCAACACGCAAGGAATCGACCCGATCGACGACCGAAAGCTAGTACTATTACTGTATCAGCTCAAGAGCATGGTGCAGAGAATGCCGACACATGCATGCAGGAGTTGGGTGCGCCTGCCTTAGTTTTTTGTGTGCCGATGCGTCTTTAATTGGTGTTCTACGCCGTGTGGATCACAAAATGCGTCCAACGGTATACTACCTTTGAATAATTTTATATACGTACATTTGCATCATCATCAGGCGTGATGTACTTGGATCCGCCGACTGGAGTCTCTCTTCATCTAATCTTTACTAAACACCTCAAATCTAAAAGTGATTATACCTAATCTTTACTAAACACCTCAAATCTAAAAGTGAGCATACATAATGAGTTTTTCAATTGGTATTACCATAATCCATAATCCATAATTCATAAGCTGCAAAAACTAGTTTGTTACTCATTCTCCCTTCCCATCACTTGTAATTATTTCGGATAGGTTGTTTTGTCAAACTATTTTGACATAAGAAAATAGATTCTACAGATAAGGTGCTTTTGAAATTTCCATAATCCCTGTCACACAAACCATATATCTAGCAACTTTTTACCCTACGTTGATGCATATAATCATCATTTGCATAACTACACGGATCATGTACTTGATTATCATGAGTTTCACCTATATATCAAAGAGATTTGGCATCCCATTATTAGTAGAAAACGGGCCTTTAGTTCTGGTTTCACAGGGCCTTTAGTCCGGGACTAAAGGCCCTCCACGTGACCACTGTCTGGAGCTCCACCTTTAGTCCCGGTTCGTAGGGAAATTTTGAAAAAAAATTGAATTTTTTTCTCAATTTTCAATTTTCTGAATTATTTTATAATTTAATCTCTAATCACCCCTCATCATTTCAAATCGTCTAACTTTCCGGCCGGTCACCCATCCTGTCACTACTCCAGCCTGAGCATGCTTAACTTCCGAGTTCTATTCCCCCTAGTTTCCAAGTCTGCACTTGTTGTTTTCCTGACAATAGTAAGATGTCCTATTAAACCTCAGGAGTTTAGTTTGAGCATGAAGTCACACGTTTCACTGTTTTAGTTTGAAACTATTATTCTAAATAATAATTATTATTTAGTAACACTAATATTTCATGAATAAGTAGTTTGATCATAGTTTAACCACATTTGACCAAAATTTAAAAAAACTGAAATAATTATTTAGTAACACTAATATTCTTGAATAATTATTTAGTAACACTAATACTTCTTGAATAAGTAGTTTGACCATAGTTTGACCAGATTTAACCAAAATTCAAAAAAAACTGAAATTTGAGCATAACTTTCTTTCCTTTTAGAATTTGAGGACTCTAAAAAATTTCAAAACGGCCTACGGCAGTCAAAATCGGATGCGGATTTTTGTGCTGAACATTTTGATATATTATACGTTTTTTCGACATCGTATGCAAAAGTTATAGCCGTTTTACTTTTTCATAACACTTTTTTGCAAAACATGTCCAAATTTAAGTTTTTTAATTTTCCTAACTAGTAGATGTAGTAATATAACTACATCTCGAAGGATTTTATTTTTTGAAGTTTTTATCATTTTCTTTTGTTTTTTTAAACTAAAATGGTGATACACGGGAGGGGGAGTAGAGTTCGAGACACGAACCCCTTTAGTCCCGGTTTGAGACACGAACCAGGACTAAAGGGCATCGCACCCTTTAGTCCCGGTTCATGTCTCAAACCGGGACTAAAGGTCTAATCTTTAGTCCCGGATTGAGACACGAACTGGGACTAAAGGGTGCGATGTCCTTCTAGTCCCGGTTCGTGTCTCAAACCGGGACCAAAGGTCCGATTTGATCCGGGACTAATGTCTTCCCGACGCCCTAGCCGCACGAATCGGGACTAATGCTCACATTAGTCCCGGTTCGTAATGCAACCGGGACTATTGTGTACATTGAGCTGTGACCAAAGCTCTGTTTTCTACTAGTGTATCATAACATGCAAGATAACAAGTTTATGTATTTTTCTGCATTTCTAAAGCATCTCAGTCGATGAATCCAGGCGATGACACTCTGCCAGACCCACCGGCAGGAACTGGAGCTTCTCTGACAGTGACCACCAAGCAGGAGGTGACTCTAGCTTCTCCGGCGGCGACTCCAGAAGACACACTGAACTAGCAGGGGACTGAACCACCCAGCAAGAGTTGTCGATAACAAGTGGGTCTAATCAAATGATGGTTGCTTTAGGGTGTGTGTGGAAATGAACTGAAGTGCTACACATACATGCTCGTAGCATCTCGTGCCTGATGGGTTGCGTTTCCTGTGGTAGATATCCGTCACCCTGTAAATTCTGGGAGATCGACCGTATGCTGCCTCCTTACCGTAATCGCTATAGTTTCGACATTCGGCCCCCGTTTGATCTCCTTGGTTTATGGTTGTGTCATGCCGTGGTAGGTTGTTATATCCTGTGGTTGTTGCTCTATATTGGTTGAACTGATGTGTGAACGAATTTAAAAGCCCTGGAGCTCTATTTGGTGCCGACTATCTCAGGTTTGGTGATTTCGTTCAGGATCTACCATCTACTATACAATGCAAACCTAGTTAGACATGAATTTTAGATCCAAATTCAAACTACACATAGAGAATAAAGCCAATCTAACTATTAATAATAGTGTTTGAAATTTCGTCTTTGTGTTTTTATCTTTTGTGACACTGTTCGCCTTTTGATTTGTTTTTACTTTGTCTTTTTCTAGGCTGGACTTAGATTCAAACTTTTACAGGATTGCAGACATAGCCACTTTCGGGGTTATGCACAAAAAAACCTTGCTGAGACATCTAAACTAGCAAATGAGTGGACTAATGAATCGGACAAGAATATACGTTTATAAATTCTAATGCAACATCATGATCTGATCATAAGCTAATTGTTCATCACATAGCAATAGGATTCACCATGGTAATTACATCATACCAATCACAATCACGTGGGGCGGCTCATGTGACCATTACATTGAAGCATATAAGAGAGGAAGAGAGAGAGCATGTGAATTTGAATTGAAAACGGGAACTTGAGGAACATGTTTCGACAAATGTGAGACCTTGCGAGAAAACAGAGACACATGGAAAGGAGAGGCAACCCTAACTACCCCTCATGTCGAGGAAAGAGATCACAACATTGGCATCACCCTGCGTCTTGTCGTTTAAGACTTTGCGAGAAAACAGACTTGTGAAATTTTGGCCCCCCACCACGACATATTTATACCGGGGGGGAGCGCAAGTTAGTGGCGGGCCACTTGCGAGCCTGCTACTGAATGTATCTCAAAGAGATTATACCAGAGGTTCTAATACAATGACTGCATGTATCTCAAAACTGAACTACAACTAATTCTGAACACTAGACAACTAAGCTTGTAACTGAATACTGCTCTTGGACATGTCTCCTCACCACAGTTTGCCCATCAAGTGTAAACATCATAAATTAGCCAACCAACAAGCAACAAGATACTGTGTAGTCTGGACTCTTGATACAAGCAACCCCGTTTCCGTTTGCATGAAGAAAATAAATGGCTATTCATCTACCTGATCTGCCTCTGGAGAAGAATGAAGCACTTCAAGGATATTCCACATCTAAGGAGATACTGAACCCAATGTATTTTAAATTGTCAGCAGATTGCGATTGCACTATAGAACCCGTCTAGGAAATTACTAAACAACACATTTAAAACAAAATACTGAAGGTCCATCTAATCAAACCGATCCATTTGCCATTATTGTATAATCAAACTAAAGAATGAAGTGCATCACAGATCCAAAAGTATTTCAGCAGTGTCACGTAGTTCTTTGAACTATTAAAAGTGTCATCCAGATCCTCGAAGGCCTTTCGAAGTGCAATAAGTATGTACTTACGTGACACCTCTGAAATAGTTCAAGGATATTTTTGAAATAGTTGAAAATATTAATGGCACACATTGCATTTTGAGGACTTATCTGACGATTTTCATAGTTCAAGGACCTATTTGACACATTTGAAATAGTTCCATGAGTTAGGATGTGCTCCACTCCAAGCTCAACAAGCTTCTCCTTTAGTGAGTCTTTAGGCTAAACAAGCCCAAGCTAAACAAGCTTCTCCTTCGGTGAGTCTTTGAGCTAAACAAGCTTCTCCTTCCATTAGTCTTTGAGCAACCTACAATCTGCAGTGTAGATCTAAACATAAACAATGTGCTTACTGTAGTACTCCCTCTGTAAAGAAATATAAGAGGGTTTACATCACTAATTTCTTTAGTGAGGGAGTACTTAATGATCTTGGAGTTTACATTGGGGAGCGCCGGTGGAGGAGCGTGGTGAGGAGCTGCCGGCGGAGGGGCGCGACCGGGGGCTGCCGGTGCCTGGTGGAGCGAGAGAGCGAGGGCAGAAGCAACGAGGAGCGGCGCCCCCTCCTTTCCTCGCGGCGGCCGCCGCTGCTCCCATCGCGAAGAGCCGCGTCGCCCTGTCCTCTTGCGGCGCCCCTCCATCGGCCTCCTGTAGATCCAAGCCGGCGCCCTTGCTTCCTCTAGTTTTTCTGCGCCGGCGCCCACCTTCCAGCCGTTTCCAGTCCTAGCGCCGTCGGTCGCCGTCCCGTGGTCTCCCTGCTGTCCGCGGCGCAGCGCTGCCATTTGGGCCCGGCGGCAGCGGCCTCCCTCTCCCAGCGGCCTCCAAGAAGAGGTAAATCTGTCCTGACCTTGTAGATGAGGTCCTGCCTGGTTAGGGATTTGCTGTTAGTGCCAAGATTCATATATTGTTAGTAGATTGATGGTACTGGTAGATGTAAATTTTCTTGCTATTGGTTCTCAATTTTGGTAGATGGTACTTGTAGATGTTTTAGTCCAATTTAGTGATCTTTTGGTAAATTTGGACTTTTATAAGTATGTACTAACATTATTGTAATATTTCTACTTAACAAACTCAGAAGATATTATATGTTCCAAAAAGAAACTCAGAAGATATTATAATTATTAACTTACCCTCGTTTTCAGAACAAAATGGAGCTATTATCAGACTCAGGGGCATTTAGGTCATTTTAACACTTGAGACAGACAATCGAATGAAAATAATCAGGATTGCCAAACACCCAGCTTATTCAGACAATGGATTCTATAGATAGCAGCTTATTCAGACAACAGATTCTTTAGATAGCGGCTTATCAGAAAAGCCTGCTTGCCAGATAAGCGAGGTCCAGAAAAGCTTATCCAAACAGGGTCATTGTTCCGCCGTTGTTGCCGTCAACGGCGGTGTCCCAGGCGCTTCCCCCAAGGCCCCAACTGGAACCGGTCACAGACATGTGGGTCCGGCCCTTGTACCCTGGGAATATTCTTTTCCATAGTTAAAGTAAATCCTTCTTTGTCCTAAAAATCATTTAGTCTTGCAAAATTCATATGTAGTTATCTGTAGCTCCCATTGACCTCATCCATCATCCACTTGCATTTTTTTCTTCTAAAAACAGTTTAGATCTACCTAATGGCAATATTAATTGTTCTAAATGGAATCTTTTTCTTGTTTTTTGTGTAGGTTTTTGATTGTTGTGTGTAGTTTCCGTCATCGAAATATTCTCTGGAAGCAGATATCTTGAATATTCGTGAAGACCTTGAGCAAGGCAAGTCACCACCTACCATATTATATTGTTTCTACACTTGTGAGTACAACTATTTTGTTATACTGTTATACACACATATAAATCAATAAGAAATCGTAAACATGAAAACCACGTCGGATTCACCAAAAAGCCAACAGAAACCGAGATCGCCTAGGACCCTGCCGGCCTTACCATCGTTCTAAGCGGTTTAACTAGAACCTACTCTGACTAGTACCTTCAACAAACCACTCGAGGCTACTCTTGGTCTAACCATGCCCCTTGTTATTCAGACTGGCGAAGCTGTCGGTCAGACTAGCCTTCAATGGTTGTCCAACTGCTGGTGCGAACGACATAACATAACAAATCAACATTTTTATCAATTACTCTCTGTCCCAAAATATAGTTACATTTAGCTACGAATCTGGATGAGAGGGGTGAGTATTTAGCACAACCTAATTTACACTATAGTTGTGCCTCTATCTTAAATGGTAATGACCATTTACAAAACCATACATAGCCATGCATGTGCCACACTTATAGAACCATGAGTAGTTGTAAGCACCTGTGTTGCAAAATATTGCCTCTAAAGCTATGCTTTCAACCTCAATGGTACCTCAGAACGCTTTTCATCTAGTGCAGAAGATATTCCATATGGATATAATTCCATACTAACATGTTTGGGAAAATATGTGTTTGATTGGTAAGTCATACATATTAAAATTAATTATATGTTCTTCTTTGGTATCTCCAGGTTCAGTGACATAGCAAATATTGAGATTAGCAATGGATAGCTTGTTGGAACTGTATAATCTGTGGCAAATCCAGTTGATTGTGCTTCTTAGCTTCGTTCTACAAGTGTTCCTCTTCTTCACTGGTAGCCTTCGACAGGGTAGCACCAATGGGTTGCTTAGGGGCACCATTTGGCTAGCATATCTGGGAGCAGACATGGTAGCAATTTATGCCCTAGGGTACCTCTCAAGACATCAGGATAATGGCACAATGGAAACCCACCCATTGGTTTTCTTTTGGACTCCTTTCCTCCTCATTCATCTCGGTGGGCAGGATACCATCACTGCTTTCTCCATGGAGGACAACAAATTGTGGTTGAGGCATTTGCTGAACTTGGTCCTAGAGGTTAGCCTGGCCTTGTATGTATTCTGGAAATCGACTAGCTTGCGCAATAATGTGCAGCTTCTTGTTCCTGCTCTTCTCTTGTTCATTGCCGGAATAATCAAGTATGGAGAGCGAACAATGGCTCTCATGTACGCGAGTCAGAATGACAATAGGAAACCTGGTTTTAAACTTAATGATCAAGAGAGGATTTTACAACGGGTCAAGAGTGATAAAGATCATGAGCTTGTTTATTATGCTTTAGTTTCAGACCAGAGCGTCCAGTATGAGTACTTCCAAAGGCGTACGGCGAGTTACAAAATAGGAGAAAAACCCAGTAATCTCGACCCAGCTGGACTTAATGACAGTGGCCTTGTGGCCAAGCTGTTGGATGTACAGCTCAGCCTCTTGTACAATGATATATACACCAAGGCTACTTTACTTCGAACAAGGAGTGGTATTTTAGTACGTTTAATCTCTCAGTTGTCCACTGTTGTTGCCCTTGTGATCTTTGGTGTCATGGGCAAGAAACAAGCAGCAAGCAGGTTGTATGGTAAGGCTGACATTGTCATCACCTACATCCTATTTATCGGAGGAATTCTTTTAGAAATTTGTGCTGTGTTTACTGTGTTGATGGCTTCACCTTGGACATGGTTGTGGCTGGAGGATCGAAGGTACGGTAGGCTGGCTAGGATTTCATGGTCTCTTACTAGATTATCAGTGACAAGGCCGAAATGGTCAGGAAAAATTGGGCAGTATAGCTGTGTAAACTACATGGGCATCAAAGATGAGTCAGCTACATTGTCCCAAAAGGTGATGAGTCTGATGAGGAAGGCGGCGACAGCAATCGGCGTTAAAGATGTAAGGAAGAAGCTGTTTTGGGTGAGCAAGCGGCTAGATTGCAGGTACGAGACTGTGGACAACAAGCTCATGGAGTGTGTCCTGAGGGAGATACGAACCATCATATCTGAGTATGATGAGGATGATGATGACCAACAGCCTCGGCAGTGGCCACATATGATGCCGTTTCTGAAGAAGCTAGGATCGACATTTGTCACGGCGTTTCTCTCTGCCGTATGTCAGCTGCACATTGTCACTGAGGTTATCTTGGCGTCGACTAGTGCAGATGACATGAAATCATACAGCGCCGACGCAATTGCGGCCGCCCAAATGTGCAAGAAGCTGTCCAACTACATGATGTACCTTATTACTGCCCACCCAGATGCTGCTTCTTTGCTGCAGGTCACCTCTATCATCAGTCTCGAGCTTGCTCTAGACATGCATTTAACAGCCACTGCTACTACATCGACTAGGAAGAAGAGCAAGGATGAAATTCTGCGTGCTACTGGAGATGATCTCAAGGCTAATTATGGCAATTATGATTGTTTTCCATGGTCAATGGCGCAGCGAGAGGAGGTGATCAAGGAGCTTGCCGGGATTTGGGTGAGGCTTCTCATCTACGCCGCCGGCAAGTCGAGGACGGAGCTTCACGCAGCGCAGCTGGCCAGAGGAGGGGAGCTACTCACCTTGGTCTGGCTGCTCATGGCGCAGCATGATCTTGGGGATGTCACGTTTAATCGTGTCGAGCTAAATGGCAGGCCTGATGATCCCGTCACAAATTTGCATGTGCTATATGCCTTCCATGTCTAGTCCAGAACTCCAGATCGTCAAGCATTGTTAGTTAGTTCCATGTATGAGCAAATCGGATGATTTATTGAACTACTTGTTGGTAATATATTTTGTGCAATGTTTGCAGTTGCAGCGGTAAGGAAATGGCTGTGAAAACTACACGACCCGAGTTTGTTGTGTGTGTGTGAATGATATGGATATATTTGCACAGGACTACTATATCATCCATTAAAATTATTATTTTGGTTCAATTAAGCTATACCTGTATATGCTGAAAGGAGGCTATTGTAATTTGACTGACACACGCAAAAAAAAAATTTGACTGACACTAAAAAATAAATGATTTTGTAAGAGTTGTCTTTTCCATAATGTTGCCTTAAGACAATTTGCAAATTTCAAACTACTATAGGACTAGTCATCTCCCTCCCGCCTCTTGCGCGCAGCGCAACGCCGTCATGCGCAAAACCAACCGAAGAAACGGGTTAAATTAAAAACCAAACAAACTGAAATTAAGAAAAAGTAAAATGCACGGAGGGCCATTAAAACTTGTTTATGTGTGTCACCGAGGTCTCTAACTTGTTTAAAAGTGACATATTGCAGGCACAAAATGCATTGAGCACCCATTTGGGGACATAACGTAAGGAGGTCGCTCATGTGGTTGTAATTTTTCTCTTTTATTCACCGATTGCTTGATCAACCCTTTCTTATCCTCTGCCTGCTAAGGGCAACTCTAACTGATCCCCTATAGCTATAACGGGTAGAGAAGTAAAACCCGGAACCTAGCCGATCCTCAATAACCGTTAGTGGAGGAAACATTATTCTCGCGCATGCCGTCCCTATTTCAACTTTCGACCCTTCTATGATCTCCTTGGTTTCTGGTTGTGGCATGGCATAGTGTGGTTGTTATATCCTGTGCTTGTTGCCTTTATATCCTGTGGTTTGGTGATTTCGGTACAGGGGTTGTTCTTGATCTACCATCTACTACCATGCAAACCTAGCTAGGCACGAATTTTTAGATCCAAATTCAAACTACACATAGAACATAAAGCCAATCCAATTATGAATAGTGTTTGAAATTTTGTCTTTGTATTTTTATCTTTTTGTGACACTATTCGCCTTTTGATTTGTTTTTACTTTTGTCTTTTTTGTAGATCAAATTTAGATTCAAACTTTTACAGGATGGCAGACATAGCCACTTCGGAGTTATGCAAAAAAATTAACCTTGGTGAGACATCTAAACTAGCAAATGGATGGACTGATGAATTGAACAGGAATATACATCTATAGACATTCTAATCAAACATCATGATCTGATCATAAAGTAATTGTTCATCACATAGCAATATGATTCACCATATGGATCACAATCACGTAGGGCAGCTCATGTGACCATTATACTGAAGCATATAAGAGAGGAAGAGAGAGAGCATGTGAATTTGTATTGAAAACGGCAACTTTGAGCAAGATGTTTCTACAAACGTGACAGACCTTGCGAAAGAACAGACACGTGGGAAGGAGAGGCGACCCTAACTACACCTCATGTCAGGGAAAGAGACCCAAGCATGGGCACCCTACGACTTGAGCAGCAGATGTCACTACCATAGGTCAGCGTTTTGTCGTCTAAGATGACGCCTTTCCCGTGCTCCCATAGGTGCCAGCAGCAGAGATGAATGAGAAAACGGGTGGCAGAGATCACTCAGAGTAGCAACTGCTGTGTATCCCTCCCATTGCTGGTAACATAAGTTCAGAGCTGTAGCTCATTTTTAGTTTTCTCTGCCTAGATATATAGCAACATCAGAAAAATGAATCAACAGCAGCTAGTCAAAGTGCAACATATGTGCGCAACTCTACACTCTACACCTCCTGTTTCACTTTTCCAAACATCCATGTCTTAGCTCAGGAGACAAAATATACAGATCCATCATAACAGAACATGCATGGGCACAAGCCAACAAAGAAACGCTTAGGTGCAACAGGATACCATAAAACCAAGTCCAGCAAGATGGTCTAAGGTCATAAGTTATATAGTGGGGATTCTACATCGTTCGTCTAAGTAGAGTTGGCATAAGATGCTTATATATGCTTAAGCCTTGAATTTCCTAATGGCCGAGACATGGAAGACCGACAACAACCAAGATCTTACCCTTACTCGAAACTGAATCCTGCACAGAAATGAAAAAACAATGTAAGAGTCTGGTGTTCTGCATTAGTGTTAAAAAAGCTCAGTTACTCGACAACAGAAATATGAATGTATGATGGAGATTCATTTAGCAGGTGTAGCTTATTTTAACATTAATTTGGGCACAAACTCTTTAGCTGATAATCTAACATGAGAACATCTAGTTAAACTGCTCCCAAATGAGAATGTAGAAAATGTTAAAATCAATTTCATCGAAAAGGAAATGTGAATAAGCAAATCATGGCATACACTGCTAGACATGTTATGTATAGACTTATTTTTGAAGAAAATATTTTCAAACTGTAAAGACTCCCCAGGAAAGTCTAATAAAACAGGGAATAATATAAGTGCCAGAATCACAAGCAATCCAAGTGCCAACTTTAGACCATAAAGTTTGCCATTGATTAGAACCAATCATCCAACAACACAATGAGTCAAAATATTGTATTACTATGCATTTGAGTTACTGTTCACTGCAAATCAACAAGTGAAACAAGTGAAGATATTGTACAACCACCCTGAACTAATAGAATCAGACATTTGTGCTAGTACCCACAAAACCACAACTAATCAACAAGTCCACAACTAACAGTTTTTACAACACAAATAGATTAAACATTATTTACAACAAAATGGATTATATTAGTTTTCATTTCTGCCCATCACCAGACGTGGTCCAGATTTTTCATGCCTCAAACAATAAGGAATCCCTACAAATTGTTCTTCATTCATAATTCAGAAGTTTCGTATTGACTGCATGCTTTCTACATTTTTCGCTTATATTAAAGCTAATTTCAGGATATAGAGAGCATGCCAAGTGTCATTAGTTAACTTACGTATGTTAAATGCACACAAGAACTTCAAAACTTTAAGAATTATCTCATCGATCACATCACACTTGACTTCAACTATGTCGAGGTGCTCTGATATTGCAGACGGTCTCTCCATGCAACAGTAGCTTCCTTTTATCTCCAGTTTAGGATTTTGCGCCTATGGTACACACAAACATTTAACAAAGATGGATAATCGATAATAACTTTAATAGTGCAGCAATTGCCCATTTTAGAAGATTTATACCTCGGGAGAAAGTTCAAGAGTGAGCTTCTCAAGAACTGGTGAGTTTGTCAGAATGCAAGATAGTGGATCCAAATCAGGAGCCTCGCACCAGTAATTGTTGAGTAATAAAGTCTTTAACTTGCTAAATGTAGGGCAATGTTTCAAATCTCTTGTGAAAATGAACTGGAAAGAAAATACAAAAGTAAACAATCAAGATGCATATGTGATCAGTTTATTGCCTATATCCAGCAATGATGTAGATAGTGCAACACAGAAAGGGATTGCATAAAGAAGTTAAAGACAAGTGGCATACCTTTCCAGTATCAGATATCAACTTGAGGTGTTTAGCACTTGAGATACCACCCAGAAGCACACAATCGCTGCTGCAATCGTCGCTAACAGGAACACAATTCTTACATGTATTATCATTAGCTCCGCAGAAAACACCAGAGTCATAATTCAAACAGACATCTTTGCATTCAACGCTAAGATTCACACATGCAGCTTCTAGTAATGCCATGTCTTCAAGCAAAGGGGTTATACCAATAAAGTCTTCTAGTTCCAGAGAGACAAGGCCGGGAGCAGAAACACGGACCGGGCAATCCAAATCAGATTGACAGCTAGTGATGCTCAAATGCTTCAGGGAACAGGACGATATCTCATTGAAATTGATGAAGCAATCATCTATTTTCAGATTTGCCAATGCTGTACAACTAGCAAAATCAACAAACGTCTTTCGTAGGGCTACACCATGAAGGTTCAGTGTTCTCAGATGCCGAGAGACAAGAGGCAGGTCCTCTAGGTCGAGGTACTCAAGCTCGTCATGGATATGAAGGGTGAGCACCTGAACTTTGCAAATCACAGCAAAACGGGTCCATAGGTTCACATAGGGCTCGTCGTCATGATTGAACAGATCGAATTTGATCTCAACGGTATCCAGGTCGGTGCGCTCACGCAGGACCAGGAGATGATTGTGGTGTCCCGATCTGGAGATCTAGGGATCAGAGGATAGCTTGGAGAAGGGGATGAGATATCAGACGAAAGGGGATGAGATTATCAGCTGAAAAGATGAGAAGGTTCACAGGATTCAATTACAACACACCCCGAGCACCATTGCTCATCTCCTAGTTATACCACTCTACACTTACAGGTGGGACACACCCACGCGACAGCTCACAGTAACTATTCATCGTCCACGTCATCGTCGTTCGCCGGTCCACTTGTCAGGGAGTCTGGAGCCGGCGACTCGCTGTCCGCCGAATTGGAGGAAGGCGTGACATTGCCCCCCGCTTGAGCTTGCTCATCGTCCCACAGAAGAGCTTCAGGAAATCTGCTTTTGACGACATAGTAATCCTACCAGGTAGCACACTCTGGAGGAACATGTGCCCATTGAATGAGAACTTGAGGTGCTGCTGCATTGCCCTTGCGTACCATCCGACGATCAAGGATTGCAACAGGTACCGGTGCTACTGTTGTCAAATCCGGCACGGCAGGAATATCCGTATACACAGGAGTGTAGTTTGGAGTAAATGGCTTCAATTGGGACACATGAAAGACTGGGTGTACCTGAGCTGAAACTGGTAATTGTAGTCTGTATGCGACAGCACCAATGTGCTCCAGAACAGTATAGGGACCGAAATACTTGTAGGATAATTTGGGATATGGACGATTGACCACTGTTTGTTGGGCATAAGGTTGGAGTTTCAGCAAAACTTGATCACCCGGTTGAAACTGATGTTCAGTCCTGTTCTTGTCAGCATAGCTCTTCATGCGTTGTTGGGCTCGTATCAGCTGAGCACGCAAAAGTTCAGTCTGTGCCTTATAGTCGATAACAACACTAGCAGCTGGCGAGTCATTGGACACGGTAAGGTTAGGCATTCCTCCAAAATTTGGGGCAATGTGATACAAAGCTTGGAATGGTGAGCATTGAAGAGCAGTATGAAAACTGGAATTGTACCAGAACTCTGCCATGGATAGCCAACGACGCCAATGACGAGGATTGTCTTGTACAGCACAACGAAGATACTGCTCCAAACATTGATTTACTCGTTGGCTCTGACCATCGGTTTGCAGATGGTAAGCGATGCTGTAGTGGAGCTCAATACCCATGGATTGCAGCAGGTTTCTCCAAAACTTACTAGTGAAGATCTTATCACGATCAGAGACCAGGGACCCCTCCCAGCCCCCGCGTCGCTCCCAGGGGCGACTCGGGAGGCGAAACCCTAGCCGCCGCCCAGGCTCCCCTCCTTCCCCTCCCTCTCCTCGCCGTCGCCGGAGGATGCCGGCGGGCAAAGCCCTCACCGGTGGACGGCGGCGGCGGGGCCCTCGTTCGTGTGCTCGCGCGCTGCTGCTGGGCGCGCTGGAGCGGCGGGAGCGCGCGGTGGCGCGGCGGGCGGCCGTTTGCTCGCGGGGAGGTCGAGATGGGGTGGACTGCGTGCGCGGTGGCGCTGCCATGGCGGCCGCCGGCCGCTGATGCGTGCGGCAGAGTTGAGGGCGCCCAGATCTGGGCCGCACGAGCCCGCCCAGGCTCTGCCCCCACTAACCCTTCTCCCTCCTCCCACCCCTCCCGGCCGCCGCCGGCGGTTGCCGCTGGGTTAGTAAGCACGCGTACGGCCACCCTGACGGTTGCTGCTCCGCTGTGCCCCGGCGGATCCTGGCGGCGGAGGCTGCGGGCCAGCGTGGCGGCGGCGCGGTGCAGGTGGCTGCTGCCGCCTGCTGGACGCGCTCCCGATGGTGGCCGGCCTGCTGGAGCTGCGCTGGTCGGTGCCCACTCCTGAGACGACAACGTTTCTAGGCTTCCCCCATGTGTGTTGGTCTTTTCCGACGATTCTGCGCCATGCCCGGTCTGCCACTGCATCTGAGGTCTTCGTTCTTGGGTCGGGGCGAAATCCCCGCGCGGCGACGACCTGCGCTGTCTACGGCGACGCCCGAGGGTGCTGTCACCTCCTTGGAGGCGTTGGCATGACCCTGACCGGACCTCCTCCTCGAGCACCGGGAGAAATCCTAGGTCCGGCCCCCCGGACCGGGCAGCGGCGGCGTCTCAACGCCGTTCCCCTCTTGATGGCGCTGCTTTGGCTGCAAGTGGAGTTCTTGATGCGACAGATGGTGGTTGGCGATGCATCGCTCTGGCGTAGACTGCTACACAAGGAGCAGGTCGCAACGTTTGCCTGCGCTGGCGCTCCCCAATGAATGCTACACCAGTTCCAATCAGGCCCTGCCTTCACCCGCCGACTCTCTAGGCACATGGGTGCGAGGTACGTCGGCCTGGGCAGTCCTGAAGCTGCATTCGTCCCTGGAAGTGTCTTGCAATGGCAGCGATGCTGCCCTGTTGCTCCGAGTCTCGGTGCTTCGCCATTTTGGCTGGAGGCAAGGCTGGGCGAGGCCTAATGTCGTTGAGTGTCTGTAGTTGAGGGCACCTCCTCACCTAGCTGTAGTCACTTGGTGAGGACGGTCGTGTGTGTGTGTGTGTGTGTGTCCCTCCTTTCTGGAGGTTGTACCCCCGATGTCTTCCTGTTCAATGCAATGAAACGCAACTCTTTTGTGTTTTCTCGAAAAAGAGATAATGGTTTTGGGAATACCATGTAGTTTCACCACATTATCCAGGAAAACTTTGGCCACTGAAGTTGCTGTGAAAGGATGATGCAAGGGCAGAAAGTGAGCATACTTTGTTAAGCGGTCAACGACCACCAATATTGAATTTGCACCCTCTGAATTGGGAAGACCCTCGATGAAATCCATTGTCAATTCAGTCCAAGGACTGTCGGGGGGTGGCAAGGGTTGCAGAAGGCCAGCTGGTTTTGTATTAGTGTGTTTTGCTTGTTGACACACTATACATTGATGGATATAATTTTCCATGGCAACCTTAAGACCTGGCCAATAATACAGCTGCTTCAATCTGTGGTATGTGGCTTGAATACCTGAATGGCCTCCCACTGCAGTATCATGGTGAGCTGCTATCAGCTTAGTTTGTAGGGCAAGATTTGCACCAATATACATTCTGCCTTTGTAAGTAATTAGGCCTTTCTTCAATGCATAACCTTTTGCATTAGGAGATTGAATTGCCAATTCTTGTAATAACTGAGTGGCCACTGTGTCAGTGACATAGGAATTGGAAACCTCCTGGACCCAATCAGGTTGCAAGGTGGAAATGGCATGTGCTTCCAATAAATGGCCCGCTCGAGACAAGGAATCGGCAGCACCGTTATAACTGCCCTTTCTGTACTTAATCTGAAACTGTAAACCCACGAGCTTGGCCATTGCCTTGCGTTGCAAATCAGTAGTCAAAATTTGATCCTCTAGGTTGCAGAGGCTCTTATGATCGATGACTATCTGAAATGGGCCGCGCTGTAAATAAGGACGCCACTTATCCACAGCCATAATCACAGCAAGGAATTCTTTTTCATAGATGGACATTTTACAGTTAAGTATCCCAAGAGCCTTGCTCATGTATGCAATTGGATGCCCTTTCTGCATTAACACTGCCCCCACTCCAGTGTCACAAGCGTCAGTTTCCACGGTGAAGGGCTCGGAAAAGTTGGGCAATGCCAGGACAGGTGCCTGTGCCATAGCTTGTTTCAGAGCAAGAAATGCTTGTGTTGCTTGTTCATTCCAGTAGAAACCCTTTTTGGTCAGAAGTTGAGACAGTGGTTTAGCAATCAGACTATAATGTTTAACAAATTTATGGTAATAACCTGTTAGGCCAAGGAATCCTCGTAGTTCAGTTGCTGTCTTAGGAATTGGCCACTGTTCCATCACCACTGTTTTCTCGGGATCGGTTGCAACACCGGAATCAGAGATAATATGGCCAAGATACTGAATACTGTTCTGCCCAAAAGAACACTTGGATAACTTAGCAAAGAATTGAGCCTGGCGAAGTGTTTCGAACACCAGACGCAGATGCTCTAAATGCTCTGCCCAAGATGAACTGTAGACCAAGATATCGTCTAGGAAGACTATCACAAACTTGCGGAGGTATTTAGCAAAAATGAGATTCATAATGCACTGAAATGTGGCTGGCGCATTCGTTAATCCAAATGGCATCACTCGGAATTGAAAGTGGTCGTGATGTGTTTTAAAGGCTGTCTTTTCTTCATCCTCTGGCCTCATGCGAATTTGATGGTATCCTGCGCGTAAATCTAACTTGGAGAAAAATTTAGTGCCAGCCAATTCGTCCAGCAACTCATCAACGACCGGTAGGGGAAACTTGTTCTTCAAAGTTATGGAATTCAAGTGACGATAATCAACACAAAATCGCCAAGTGTCGTCCTTCTTTTTAACTAACAGCACCGGAGACGCGAATGGACTCATGCTTGTCTGAATCACCCCTCTGTCAAGCATTTCCGAGACCTGACGTTCGATCTCGTCCTTTTGCAATGGAGAGTACTGGTAGGGGCGACTGTTTGTTGGATGAGCTCCTGGTTCTAACGAGATCGAATGATCCAAGGCACGATGTGGTGGCAAAGTAGTGGGCTGATCAAAAACATCATGGTATTCCTCGAGTAAAGACTGCATATCTGATTGCACTATGTTGGGTACAGATTCTGTTGTTTGATGTATAGGATCAATCATAGCCATGGCCCAGACCTCATTCCCCGAAATCCACTTATTTAACTGTTCCACAGACATTTCCCGGAGTGACTCTTGTGGTTTAGAAAGGACACCCTGCAGTGTAATAGATTTTCCCAAATAATCGAATGTTAATGTTTTCTGACGCCAATGGCAGATCATAGGACTGAACTGCTCTAGCCAGTCCATGCCTAATATGGCATCATAGGCCCCAAGCTCCAGGACCCTCATATCAGTTACAAATGTAGATCCTTGTGTCCACCACTGTAACCCTTGTACTTGAGCATCAGATGACAAAATTTGTCCATTTGCTACCTTAACTGAAACTGTTGGGACTGACTGAATAGTGCAACCAGCACGCTCTGCAAAGCTCTTATTTACAAACGTGTGTGTGCTGCCAGACTCAATAAGCAAGAGCATCACCTGATTTCCCACCAAAGCACGAATGCGAACTGTTTCCAAAGCTTCTGTTCCCGCGAGAGCATGCACAGAAAGATGATAGCAAGTAGCGGGTATTGTTGTTTCTTCCAAGAGATCCAGGGCAATCACTGCATCATCTGATAATACTTCACCAAATTCTCCAACTTCAATAGTGAGTAGCTGACCTGATCTTTTACACTGATGCTCTTTGGAATACTTATCCCCACATTTAAAACAAAGACCATTGGCGCGCCTAAAATCATGGATCTGTCGTTCCCTGTTAAAGTCATCATTGCCCTGACGGCGAGGCAATTCTGTTCGTCCCAGAGCTGGTGTATGCACCACACCTGCTACAGGTTGTGGTGGATGTTTTGTTGGAGCTGCGGGACGATTTCTGGGTCGTATGTGTTCCACTTCTTCTTCCTGAATTTTTGCCAAAGCTGCAGCGCGAGTAACACTAGTAGGAGCCTGCAATCTCACAGGTCCACGAAGCTCATCTCGTAATCCAAAGACAAACTGAGAGACAAACCAGCGAGTGCTCATGGTTTGCCGTAACTGCTGCAACTTAGTCATCTGAACATCATACTCGTCATGCCCAAATTCAGTCACCACAGCACCCGTGAATTCATCCCAAGTGAGACGTCTATGCAAACACTTATATGCCTGAAACCACATCGCAGCCAATCCATCCAAGTACAGAGTAGCAGTACTGACCCAGTGATGAACAGGCACTCGGTACATCTCGAAATAAGTCAAGCACTGGTCTATCCAAAGCAGGGGCATCTCACCATGGAAACGTGGAAAATCATGGCGTGGTTGACGCGGCCGGTACTCCTCCTGATCTGGTTGGGCGTGGAGGGTGGGCCGCACATCCTGCTCATGTGGTGATGACAGCGCGGTGTGAAATCCGGACGGCTGCTGTTGAGGAGTTTCAAGCAGCGGCGGATGATTATTGACGAGCAGCGGCACTCCATGGCCCTTGTCGGCAGGTGGCGGAGCGGTCTCCTGATGCAGCGCGGACGAGGACGATGGGGTTGACTTGCCGGTGTCGTGGACGCGGCGCTTGATGTGGTACATCTCGTCGCCAAACTCCTCTACCTGTTTGCGCAGGCTGGTGACCTCCTCGGAGACGGTCTTGACGTGGTATCCATGGCGGTGAAGCGGGTCAGGATCTCATCCAACGTCGCCTGCATCTTCTCCATTGTGCCCAACAAAATTTCCGTCTGCGCCGAGGGCTTCGTGATCTTGGACAGCGTCGTCGCGGCTCTCCTGAATCGAATCCAACCCCGCTAAGGATTTCGAGCCGATGAGCCGAAGCAAATCAAGGCACCTTTCGTAGTGGAATTTTACGGATTGATCTCGGATTGTGAGCGCGAGGGGAGCAATCACAGGCTCTGATTACCAATTGTGGTGTCCCGATCTGGAGATCTAGGGATCAGAGGATAGCTTGGAGAAGGGGATGAGATATCAGACGAAAGGGGATGAGATTATCAGCTGAAAAGATGAGAAGGTTCACAGGATTCAATTACAACACACCCCGAGCACCACTGCTCATCTCCTAGTTATACCACTCTACACTTACAGGTGGGACACACCCACGCGACAGCTCACAGTAACTATTCATCGTCCACGTCATCGTCGTTCGCCGGTCCATTTGTCAGGGAGTCTGGAGCCGGCGACTCGCTGTCCGCCGAATTGGAGGAAGGCGTGACAATGATCCATGAACTTCCGGAGGTCTTGAACTTGGACAGTCTCCTCATCGTCAAGGCCGACGATGCGCAGGCCTGTAGTGGACTTCCAAAGGTGGCGCCAGCGCCAGGCAAGCACGCACGTCCGCGCGGCTGCCTGCGCTGGGAGGTAAGAGAGCAGGTGGTGGAGAATATGGTCGGGGAGTGCACCGATGCGGTCGGTGGCGCTCAGGGGCGCACTCTCGTCCTCGCTACCAGGAGGCATTCCGTCGAACAGACGGTGGGCGTCGTCGGCGCTGCGTAGCAGAGAAACGATCAAACGACGAGAGGGTGGAGAGAGTGGGCATGCATGAGACGGAATAAAGTTTTGCGGCGCCGCCGCCGCCTCACGTACCTTGCCTGCCCGCCGGCAAATCCAGATTTCCACTCGCCGCCACAAGAATCGGAGGTCGGACTCCGGCTTTTCCTTTTCAAATTCGTCGGAGGTTTTTTTTTTGAGACAATCGTTGGAGGTGAGTGGCTGTCAAAGCCGTAGTACTAGTAAGATCATCTAGCCTCAAATGGGCCGGGCCATCCCGCGAGCACGCCGGCACGGCCCGCCATGGGCCAAGCACATCACCGGCTAAACGGGCCAACGTGCCGGCCCGTCTAAACTAGGCTGTGCCTGGGCCTGGAGGTGCAACACGTGGGCCGGCACCGCATGACCCGCTTACTAAACATGCCCCCGTGGACCGTGTCGTGCCTGCCACAATTAGCATGTGTCGGACTGAGCTTTGCCCAACACAACACTACCCCCTCCCTACGCCCGACGGATGGATTGTTCACTAATCGATAAAAAAAATCTCATATTGGTCCCATATGCCTGGATTGACCGACACTCTTCGTATCCAGCCCAAAATCTAAGGCGACATGAAGAGGTTCGAACGCGCATGGGTGTGTCCGGCAAGTCGGGTCCGATCCACGGTAGCCTACCTAAACCCCACATATATTTGTCCTCATCCGCATCCCAAACCAAACTCTAACCGTCCAACTCCACTCCGGCCCCCAAACTCTCTTCCGGCCATCTCCGGCATGGCGGACAGTGGACCCGATCCAGACACTCCCGATCCGTCGACTGGGACATCGTCCCATGCGGGGGCGAGGAGGATTTGGTCGACCGCAAGGCTCTCGCTGCTCGTGTGAGAAGTGCGCCCGACTAAGGTCAGATTTGATCTAGCGGAATCCATTGTGTCAGCCAATGGGCTCTCGGATTCGGTCTGATGAGAATCCATTATGTCAGCCAATGGATGCTTGGATCCGTCGGAGTTGGAGGCTTGAGGTTAAACTGCTGCCCCGTCATCGGTGTGGGAGGAGTATGTGTGTTGTGCACTGCCTTGGACGAGGAAGCAGCCCGCGCCAGCATCCTCCAGAAGTTTTAATAGCTTTTTAGTGGTCCTGAAAATAGTACGTACATGTTATGTTGAATAAAATACTTTGGTCTTTTTATAGCTCTTGATTGACATAATACTTTGGTCTTTTTATAGCTCTTGACTGATAGTCTTATTTTGCCAAGAATCTCTATCTAAGATGATTCCAACATGGGAGGAGATTCGATTGATGGCGAGGTGGAATCACTCGCGAGGAGGATCTGATATATGCCTAGAATTCCTTTCTTTCCCTCATTTTGGATCTCTCTAAAGATGTTAAGGCAGTTCCGATGCTTCACCATGTATCCTCAGTTCTAAAATATAAGATGCGTTAGTTTTTTGGTTGTGCTAATTCTCGATCCAATGAGAATTAGCTATGTCTCAGTCGACCAGATTTATTGTACAATTTGATTTATCTGTGTTTTGTTGAAAATCACTAATTAAGAATTACTCTTTCTAAATACCACTTCTATGTGCGTCACTTGTCCTAATCTGAGAGTTTTTTCTTTTTCTGTAGATTTGCTTATTTAAAATGTTTTATTTCTTAAACCATGAGTTCAAATCTTAAACCGTTTTCACCGTTGGATTTCTCACATCAAGATCTTCAAAATAGATCTCATGTTGATAGATGTTGACGAACTTTTTTTAACGAAAAAGCAGGACGAAAAAAACAAACTGGGAGCAAGTTTTTTCTTTCCTTTTCAAAAGAGGCATGAATGTGCCTCTCACCGAAGCAAATCCGTGTCTCCATGAGAAGTAAACCCGTGCCTCTCGCGGAAGGAGAAAAAGAAAACGTGTTTTTTTTGTGACTCTCATGAAAGCAAAATCGTGCCTCTTGCGAAAGAAAAAAAACACGTCCTTTCGCACATTTTTTTGGCAAAAAGCCGAAAACCCAAAAAGCACACGGAAAAAATAATCTAAAACAGCGAAAACGCGTGCGAAAAAATTAAAAAAAAATCCGGAGGAAACGCCCAGAGCGCGCCAAATGGCGCTCTCTCAGCCTACCACAAGTGACCGTTGGGGAGGCTCATGAAGGAGCGCTCCTTCATAGTTTTGCTTCCATGAGAGGCGCGGTTTCACTTCCGCGAGAGGCACGGATTTATTTTCGCGAGAGGCACGAAAACAAAAAACAACGTGTTTCCTTTTTTCCTTCTGTCAGAGGCACGGTTTTGCTTCTGCGAGAGGCACGGGCATGACTCTCGAAAACAGAAACAAACATGTCTTTTCTCTTCCGCGAAAGGGACGGTCATGCCTCATTTCTTATATGGGAAAAAAGCATGCTCCCGGTTTGATTATTTCATAAAAAAAAGGTTAATCAAAATCTATCAGCATGGAATTTGGTTTTGAAGATCTCGACGCGAGGAATTGAACGGTGAAATGGTTCGAGATTTGAATGCACAGTGTAAGAGATAAAATGTGTTTGAATAAAATGGATCTACGAAAAAAGATAAACTCCACTTCTCACAATCTGAGAAGATGGGAGTGATTTTTGGAAAGAGTACTCCTCAATAGCGATTTCGTAGGTCTTTCATGTAGACATTTTGTATTTTCTTAGTTTTTTGTTGGGCTTGTGTGTACAATAGGAAGCTCACTCGTGCACCTCACTCTGTGTATACGCGTACATTTTCATTTTTTATTTTAGATTGTTTTTTGCAGGGTAAATTTTTTTTGCGGGGTTTTTATTTTAGATTATTCTTTTCTCATTTTATCGTTATTAAGTTGTTGTCACTTGTATTTTTATTTTTACATTTTTACTTTCTTATAAGAAAATAGGAAGATCTATTTTTTTTGTAAGAATAGACATTTTGACACGCAATTTGCAAAAAAAAAAATAATTCGGTACTGTTAAATCTCAGTCCTGAGACACGCGTCTACTGTCTGCGTTACTTGCTTTAAGATTCACGCTAGAGAGTGGGTTTTCTTGTTTTGGCCTGTTAAGGCACGTGACCAGCTCGTTCGTTTTTTTCTTTTGTTTCTTTCAGGTTGGGCTCTTTCCTTTTATTCTGTTAGGGTTTTTTTTTTTTTTTTGCTGTCGGGCCTGTTGTTGGTTGGAGCATGTTGGACGGGCCTGAGGTTTTTCTTCTTTTCTTTTTGTTTCTTTTGTTGTTCACCCTTTGTTTCATTTTGTTGTTTACTGCCTTTTATATTAAAATGGGGATGTTTGACCGCAAGGCGTTAGGGGGCTGGGGGTAGAAAGTATGGATTTACAAAAAATCTCCAATGTCTTTAACATATATAGACTTTTTAAATGGACATTTTTTGTGCATAAATTTTTTTAAACTCATGATGACCATGTTTATTTCACACATATATGTGTATATATGAAATATATATTTTCCATTTTTTATATGTTTCCTTTATACACTTTTTTAGTTTGTTTGGTTCGTATCGTTTGACATCGTATTTCTCAAAATATAAGTTTTTTAGATTTTAAACTTTTTTCGTCTGTGTTACTTGCGATGTTTTTGTTTCATTTGTCTTATCACCTTTTCTTTTTTTATTGATATTTTTAGACCTTTTCCTTGCTAACAGTAAGATACTTGCTATCCATTTTGTTTTAAATATTTATTAAATAACAACTTTTATTTTGACATTTGAAAATATTTGTCATTTGATTGCACAATTTCCCTTGACTATAACTGCATATCTTCAACACAGTTGTAACTCAGTGATGTTTTGTCGGGGGAGGGTTGCATATCTGCAACCAACACGCAACTGCAAGTGTAGCCCGACTGCAATTGCATGTCTTGAACGCGACTGCAACTTGGTGTTATTTGTTGAGGGAGGGGCAATTGCATGTCTGCACTAACACCACTATTTATCAACATATTTACATACAAACTATTGGAAATGCTCTAAAAAGCCAACAAAATTATAGTTGTTGTCATGACGATTGAAGACAAGGAAATACCTTGTAATCCCTCTAATTGATTGATGAAGTTGTGATTCGCAAAAAGAAAAGTACATCTCGAATAACTGCTCCAATCGAGCCTGAACGTGAATGAGCGAAGGGACGCCAACTGAGGCCTAGAAACGCACGGAAAGGCGCCCAAACATGAGATGGTCCGCGGCTTTCAAGTGTGGCAGAGCAGAGGGGGAACCGGACCCTGACGCGCCGACGCCGAGGATGTGCTTGCGGGGGAGAACGCCGCGGGTCTACCGCTCCCCGGGACGAAAGGGTGCCATCTCCCCTTCGAAGCA
This sequence comes from Triticum aestivum, assembly GCF_018294505.1. Taxonomy (NCBI): domain Eukaryota; kingdom Viridiplantae; phylum Streptophyta; class Magnoliopsida; order Poales; family Poaceae; genus Triticum; species Triticum aestivum. The sequence goes on from NC_057809.1 coordinate 41,277,845, forward strand.
GAAAAGCTTGTAGAGTCAGCCACGCACATGTTTGACAAGGAGGAGCAACGACGCACAGAACAGCATACTGTCCAGGCCGCGTCGAGGACAACAATTGCTCCATAGACTTGAGAAGAATAGGCGGCTGAGATCACCTCTCGGAGTAGCCCTTCCACCGCTGCTAACATTCCATAATGTTCAGAACTGCAGCTCATTTTCAGTTTCCCCTGCCCTATGTATGCAAAACATCCGACAAACAATCGACGGCGGCGAGTCGACGAGTCCAACATATGCAACTTAACACCTCTTGCTTCACTTTTCCAAATATCCAGATCATGACAAAGGAGACGGAATAAACTGATCACGTCATAGCAGAACAAGTTATGAGCGAAAACCAAAGAAAATGACCAGTCTGAGAGCTGGAAAGATTCAGCATGAACCACAAGTCCACAAGTGCATATAGAAACTACAAGATACGATAAACCAAGTCCAGCTAGACGGTATAGAGTTCATAGGTTATAAACTGCAGATTCTACACCGTTCCTCTGAGTAGCGTTGGCATATGACGAAGTCACAAAAGGAGATGGAAATACTGTAGACGTATATGCTTAAGCCTTGCATTTCTGAATAGTCCATAGATGACCAACGACCCAGATCTTCTCGCCCTTACTAGAAGCTGAATCCTGTACAGAAATGGAAACAGTAGTGTAAGAGTCCGCTGCATCCGCAGAAGTAAAAAATGCTTAGTTACTCGCAAAAAAATGTTTAGTTACTTGCCAGCTAAAATAAAGAAAACTGAAATGATGTTCTTTAAGTATAAAGGAGAATGCAACTTAGCTTAACATCAATATGGGGACAAACTTCGTTTATATTTGGTACGGCCATTTCTAGGCGATAATCTAACACGAAAACATCTAAGCTAAACTGCTCCCAGATTAGAATGCAGAAGAAGCCACAAGAAATTTTGCAGAAACAAGGAATCATGAAAGATATACTACTAGGCATGTTATGAACAGGCTTTTACAATAAGGAAAATGTTATGTAAACTGTAGAGACAGACATCGCAAAACAAAGTGAGGAACCACAAGCAAATCGACCGTTGAATAATTTAGCCCATGGTGTCAATAAAAGTTACTACTCATCAGCACCAACTATTCAAAAACACAATTGAGTCAAAATATTGTATTACTGCACACATTTGAGTTGCTGTCCAGAGCTAAGCAAGATGTGCAAATGTTGTATCACTACTCCTAACCAATCAATTCTAACATTTGTGCCAGTACCCACAAGATCAGAACCAACAACAAGTCCACATGGTGTGGTACGTGTTTCTGCACACAGTTAAATTAAACATCCTTTAACAACAAAATGAATTATGCTGGATTTACTTTTAGCCTCACTAGATGTGGTCAAGTTTTTTCATGCCTCGAACAATTTTGTATCCCTACAAACAGTTCCTACATAATTCAGGATTTACTTCACTGCTTGCTCTATTAGTTTCTTTCCCGCACATGAAAGCTAATTTGAGAATACAGGGAGCATGCAAAGTGTCATTAGTTAGCTTACGTATGTCAAATGCACACAGGAACTTCAAAACTTTGAGAATCCTCTCGTCCACCACAGTACACTTGACTTCAACTATGTTAAGGTGTTCTGGTATTGCAGACGATCTTTCCATTGAACTGAAGCTTCCTTTCATTTCCACTTTATGATTTGGTCCCTATGGTAAGTAGAAAATTAAGCAAGATTAATAGTCGATAATAACTTTAGCAGTGCGGCAATTGTCCATTAAGATGATTTATACCTTGGAAAAAAGTTGAAGAGTGAGCTTCTCTAGAACTGGTGAGTTTTTCAGAATGCAAACTAGTGGATCCAAGCCAGGAGCCTCGCACCAATACTCATTGAGTAATAATGTCTTTAACTTACTAAACGTAGGGCGGTATTTCAAATCTCTTGAGAAAATGAACTGGAAAGAAAATACAATAAGTAAACAAATCAAGTAACCATGACTGAGAAGCGAGATCATGATTTAAGAACCCAAATCGGTGGTGATGCATATGTAATCCATTTATTGCCTATGTTTGACAACTGTATAGATAGTGCAACATTCGAAAAGGGATGACCTAAAGGTGTTAAAGACAAGTGCCATACCTTTCCAAATTCAGATATCAACTTCAGATGTTTAGCACTAGAGATACCACCTAGAAGCACAAGAACGCTTCCACAATTTTCATTAAAAAGATCACACTTCTCACATGTAATATTACTAGGTCCACAGTAAACACCAGAGTCATAATTCAAAAAATCTTCACAGGAATCGCCAAGATAAACATATGCTGTCTCTAACAACGCCATGTTTTCAAGAAAAGGAGTTGTGCCGGTAAGGTCATCTAATTTCAGAGAGACAAGGCCTGGAGTAGAAACATGGAGCTGGCAATCGAAGCAGCACTTAGTAATGCTCAAATGCTTCAGGGAACGAGACAATATCTTCTCAACAGAAATGTCACAAAGGTTCATCTTCAGATCCTCCAGTGCTGGGCAGCCAGCAAAATCAAGAAAGCTCAGTTGTACGCATAGACCTTCCAGATCTAATGTTCTCAGATGCCGAGAGACAAGAGGCAGGACGTCGAACCACAGATATGGAGGGGCTTGGATATGAAGGGTGAGCGCACGGACTTTGGACATGACAGCAAAACGGGTCCATAGTTTCACATAGACCTCGTCATCGTCCGAGCATTCATCGAATATCATCTCAACAGTGTCTAGGTCGGTGCGCTCACGCAGGATCAGCACATGGTCCACGAACACCCGGAGGTCTTCGACAGACTCGGCACCGTTCAAGGCCGACGATTCGTAGGCCCGTGGTGGACCGCCAGAGGTGGCGCCAGCGCCGGGCAAGCACGCACGTCTGCACGGCTGCCTGCACTGGGAGGAAGGAGAGCAGATGGTGGAGAATATGGTCAGGAAGGGTTCCTATGATGTCGGATCCGCTCGCCGGCGGCGCATTGTCGACCTTCTCACCGGGAGGCATTCCGTCGAACAGGTGGCTGGCTTACTGTGCTGCGAGGTGCGAGGCAAAGGAAATCATCAAAAGGCGCAAGGAGTAGAAAGAGTGGGATGGGATGGGATAGGGCCGATGGATGCATTCGGAGGTCGTCGGCTCACCTCACCTCGCCGCCGGCAGTCCGCTCCTGACGAGGAGCCGCCGCCGGTGGTAGCGGAAAAACAGGGGAGGATGGACTACGTTTTCGCCTTTGAAATGAAACTTGTTGACGGTCAAAAGGGTCGTCTCGCATAAAGGAGGGGATCACCCCGCTCGCCACTCGTCAGGGTCAGAGACCGGTCGACCCATGAGTCCATGGCCCATTTACCTTTTTTTCAATGAAATTCCAAATTATAGGGAGAAAAACATTAAGTATTGCTACATGCACGATATGTGTATCGCATCATCCATGGGCAAATCTGAAACAACAGCTAACGGCTGGATTAGCCACCCCGCAAAAAAAAATGACTGGATTAGCCATCGTGCCAGTGCCGTTCAACCATGTATCATATGTGAAGTACTCCCTCCGTCCCATAATGTATTTACAACGTGTTTGATTTGTAGAGAAGAGGGCAACTTTCGATTCCAGCCGTTTCTAAAACCATAGCAAGCGTTTGTTTCAGCCGCGATGGTTTTCATAAGCGCGCTTTTCAATACTCCGTTTCACAAAATCGAAACTGCTCGAATCGGTCGGGGTTAGAAATCAAGACTTCGACGGACAAATCAAACAATTCGCGTACTTCGAAGGAAACGCTTCTTGATACGATGCAACGAATACATTACCTGCGCCAAACCAAACGCCTCGTTAGAATATGTGATCTCCTTCTCCACAAGCTGATCCTGCATGTATGATCTCCTTCCCGACTGACTTGGAGCATATCCAACAACACCTGTAATTTATTGATGTCAAGGCAAACTATATCATCTCCTGCAGGAATCTCATACCGGCCCCTACAGTAGGAAGCACCAAAAAGATCATACATGACTCATTTTGTCCTACGGGTGAAAAAAGGGCCACTTACCACCATTTTTGAAACGCTTGAGAAAACTTCACCGTAAGTGGTTACACCATCTCTGTCCTCTCACGCGACGGCGATGACACATGCATCCACCTCTGTCTTCCTCCCATCGCTCCTTGTAGGTTTGCCGCTCCAGTCTGAACTCCTGCGTTGTCATTCCCAAGCTTCATTGTCCTTTCCAGGCCTTGACGCCATTCTTGAGCTCCTCCCTGGTCATCCTTCTTTGTCTGAACCGCCTCTCGACGTGCTCCACTGTCGACGTACTCCTCTTCTTGACCTCCTCCACCACCGTTTAGAGCAGCCTCTCCTGACCTCCTCCACCACCGTGTAGAGCAACCTCCTATGCAACCACATGTTTTCCAGGGCACCCACCTTGATCCATTGACGCCCTCCATGCCAGGTTTCGGTGGTTCTCCATTCTCCCAAGCCTCCACTACCGACCTCCTCCGTTGTCATTCACTTTGAGCTCATCGGCGAATGCTCCATGGCATGGTTCATGTATGGCATCGACAAGAAGTTGAGAATGTTGCGCTCGGCATGATGGAGCAAACTAACATTGGGAAACCAGCAATGTGGGAGGAACGGGAGCGTCGCCGTGGCAGAAGGGCGAGGGGCGGCACTGAAGTTCAGTCATGCCCTTAGTTATTTTTTTATATCGATGACAATGTACTTATAGAGTACTAATATATTTCTAGGATGATCTACAAATGTTATTCCCATGGATACTTCATGTATGGAACATGGACACCCCCCCCCCCCCGCCCTTGGGAGAAGGGCGAGGGGTGGCACTGAAGTTCAATCATGCCCTTAATTATTTTTTGATATCGATGATAATATACTTATAGAGAACTAATATATTTCTAAGATGATCTACAAATGTTATTCCCATGGATACTTCAGGTATGGAACATGGACACCCCCTCCCCCCAGCTAATGACTCAAGACATGTGTGACAACGGAAACAAGCATAGATTGTTCCTTTCGTTCTTAGAGTTATAAAAATCCCACACTGTTAAAACTAGATCAATAGGGTTTGCGAAAGATTTTCTCAAGTCAAAATCATCACCAGATGCTAATCCTACTAAAAGTCTAATGCCAAAAGCATAGACAAATCCTACACATAATAGGTAAAAGTGACAAGTTATCACATGGCCCGACTGTCCGCTAGAATGGAAAACATACTCAAGAACCATAAAACGTAGACGGACGCTAGCTGGACCATCTGGACAGCTCAAAGGGAATTTATGCCCTTAATTGTTTTTGGTTTAAGGGCAACATAATTTGTGGTCAAACCTCATGCTTGAAGTGTGTAAATAATGTCGTCGCGTCATAAAGAGAAGCATGGATGGTTGGTTCCCCCACCCCATTTTGAAAAGGGAAAATATGCTTTTGTCGATGAATTTTATGTTTCATTTCAGTCAGTAGGGAAACTGCACTATTAAGATGGCGTACACCTCAGAGATATTGCGGGAATCATCTGAGAGAGAATGCCCTAGTCTGAAGTTCCATTGTTCTACTTAGCCTGGACTTCCGGAGCCGGGCTATTCTAGGGCATGGTTTGGCCACCTTCCGAGGAGTTCAAAGAGTTTGTGATCTTTCGCAAACCTTCTATAAATCACATAGCATTCCCAAAAACATGGCCCAAAAATTTCGTGGCTCGGTACATTTAGTTAGGTCCAGACAACTTCCGGAGCATCCACAAGGTGTGCAACCCTGTTGCAAACCACTTGCAAGCCCAAGACTTGTTCAGAACTTGGCCTGGAACTTCTAGGGTTTCTTGAAACTTTTGGGCCATGCAAAAAACGCGTTGTAATTGTTGGATTTAGGGGGAGGGGGTCTATTAATAGGCTCCTTCTTCCCCACGAAGGAGGCGACGCCTCCATTCTCACTCTCCATTGTTCTAGCTCTAATTTCTTAGAGAACTCCCTCCGCTTCCAGTCAAACTTGTTGATCTTTTGTGGAGTTAAAGAGAAGTGCCCAATCTATGTTTCCACTAAAGGAAAAGATGATTCCCATTGTTTCCTTGGTGGATCTTGGTACTCTTAGAGATTGGAGACTCCTATGCAGTAGAAGTCCCCGTTGAGAAAATTGATTTGTGAGTTTCCTAGTGTTTTGGCGAAGGTTTGGAGACTGCCTTAAGGTCTACCACTAGTTGTTGAGAATCGCCTTGGTGGTGATATCTTAAGGAGAATATGATGAGTCTTTATTGTGTTTGTGTGCCTACTGTAAATATGCCCTACAGACAATAATAAAATTGATATTATTCTATTTTCATATTTATAATTAAGTTTATATTTCTATGCTAAAATTGCATTGGTTTTTGAACGAGAGATTTGGATGAAAACATAATTGCATGTGTAGAATGATAAACACCAAAACGGATCCCTAGTCAGATCGCTGGACTAGCTCGTGTATTGTTGATAATGACGCTGACAATAAGAAGAGGACATTTTTAGGGTAATAATGATGTTCATATAATTTGTTAACGTTTACTTATGTTCTTAGACCACGAGAATATCGTAAACCCAAATATTAGATGGTTACTTTTAGGTTATCAAATGTTACTCCACAACTGGGTGGTTATAAAAACGACTCTTGGATTCACAAAAAAGTAGGCAGTGGCGCTAGGTGTCAAGATTGGATACACTACGGGTCCACTCGGTATTAAGGCGTCCAACATTGCCTGGCCAGGATTGTGACTAAGGAGTCACGGGGATACGAAAAAGAGAAAAGAGTACAAATCGGAAGCGAGGATAAATAGGTATAGTGATCAAGGAGTTGATCACAAGGATATCGTCAAAGTCTTGCATCGGGTTGTATAATGTATCGCGCAAGAGATGATGAGGAGTCGCGACTAACATTGAATGTTCCACTCGTTGTTGTTGGCTCTATCACCGCGTGCGACAACCCGAAAGAGCCTCGTAGCATCGCGAGGAAGCTCACCATCTTGTACCTCGTTGGCGTCCTGGATGCGTCCACACCTAGCTCCATGTGGAATGTAGCTCAACCACCACGCTCCCTCTCCGTTGTTGCACGACACGGCATCATCCCGATCGACAATCGTCTCAAGATCCCCATCAGCTATAAGACTGTGTGGTGGTCGACACGTCTGGTGTGGTGTAGGTAGGGCACACGACGATGGCACGAGGTGGTGGAGAACATGGTCAAGGCAGCTGTCGTGCGCGTGCCCAGGAAGTGGAGGAATGTGCGAGCGCTGCACTTGGCACCCGAATCGATCGCCCTACCTCTCTATCCGCCATCGGGTTGTGCACATGTGTTCGAGCTCCGATGCACAGGAGGAAGTGATTCATGAAACCGAACAAACAACAAAATTTTTGGTGACTAGTGCGTTGGAGATGTCCTAAGTTTTTGTTTTTGGATAAAGGAGATGCCCTAAGTAGGGCCCACACGTCAACCGGACACCAACCATGCCTCGCTTTAGGTCTTCGTTTCTTTTTTTGAGCGGTGCTTCATGTCTTCGTGGGCTATAGCAAATACGGTGGCTAGGGCTTGGGCCCCCAAACCCAGCCTAAACCATAGTAAGTTTTTTTTGAGAAGAACTACTACTTCCTTATTCCATAATGTAGTGCGCCCATATTTTTCGAGATTTAACTTTGATTATAAATTAGACCAATAATACATAAATCATTTTATTAAAAAAAAACTTTTAAAAACTTCTTTTGACGAATTCAAAGGTAGCTGTCATGCTTCCGCCGCAGTCGCCTATGTTGATTAAATTTATGGTAAAAAATAAATCTTCAAAAGCGTGGACGCATTACATTGTGGAATGGAGGGAGTAGGTCCCACACGTCAGCAGACACCAACCAGGCCTCGCTTCAGGTGGTGATCAGGGCTTCATGGGCTATAGCAGCACGGTGGCTAGGGCTTGGGCCCCCAAACCCAATCTATCCTCGTCAAATCTTCTTCTCCTCGTCGCAATCCAATCCACCGCCCGGCGAAGAAAGGCGACGAGATGGCGGCGAGCAACTTCATGGGGTCGTCGTCGCGGCTCCGCATCGGGCTCCTCCCGTCCGTGACCCCGCGCCTCGGCCGCCGCGCGCTCGCCGCGCGCGCCTCCGCGGACAGCGGCGGCGGCCCGGTCCGCGTCCGCTTCGCGCCGTCGCCCACCGGCAACCTCCACGTCGGGGGCGCCCGCACCGCGCTCTTCAACTACCTCTTCGCGCGCTCCAGGGGCGGCAAGTTCGTCCTCCGCGTCGAGGACACCGACCTCGAGCGCTCCACCAAGAAGTCCGAGGAGGCCGTCCTCAGCGACCTGTCCTGGCTCGGCCTCGACTGGGACGAAGGTATTTGCCGTCACCCACATGTCAGCCTGTCAGGGTTCTTCTGAGCTGACCGAGAGATATCTGATGACTAGAGTTCAAGAACGAATTCCTACTCTGGATTGTCTTTGCGATGGCTGTTTTTGTATAAGAAATGTGCAACGGTGTAGTTGCTTATTAAGCTGTATTGTGGTAGTTAATCACTAGAGTAGAATCTGTTACCTGCAAATTGCTGTGCTCATCTGTGTGCCTGTTTAGGCCCGGACATTGGTGGCGATTTCGGCCCTTACCGCCAGTCGGAGCGCAATGCTCTGTACAAAGAGCATGCCCAGAAGCTAATGGAGTCTGGTGCTGTTTATCGATGCTTTTGCTCTAATGAGGTATCTTTCTCCCCCTCTCCTGACCTGCATGTTTGCCTGCTTAGTGAAACATGAGTTTTGTGGTTCCAAGTTCCACATATATGTAACATATTGTTGGCTCTTATCAATATGGGAGTTGAGTAAAGTTCTCCAAATGAATTATTTTGGTTGCTTTGAGTAAAATACTTGGGATTTTGTGCTTCTCATGAAAAATTAAATGTGACATATCCTACCATGACAGCTATGTATGAGTCATTTAAAACCTGGTGAACAATTTGAGGGCGTTATTTCGAGTAAACTCATGGGGCCTGGCCTGGCTGTAATATTCACTAATCAAATAGTAGCTCATCTAACAAGTGATATTGATGCTTCAGGAACTCGAGAAAATGAAGGAAACTGCTAATCGGATGAAGATTCCTCCTGTATACATGGGGAAGTGGGCTACTGCTTCAGATGCAGAAGTGCAACAAGAGTTAGAGAAAGGCACACCTTATACTTACCGCTTCCGAGTGCCAAAGGATGGTTCACTGAAAATCAACGACCTTATTCGTGGTGAGGTAATGACATAAAGTGTTTGAGCCTATGTTTTCATTTTCACATTACTGTAGGTCCACAACGTGAACTGCTCTTATGCTTTCTACGTTAGTGATCCAAAATTTCTGAATTGTGCGAGTAGCACAGTGATATACATATACTGACCATCGGATAGTTTTATAAAGGTCAGTTGGAATCTAAACACACTTGGTGATTTCGTGATCATGAGAAGCAACGGCCAGCCAGTGTATAACTTTTGTGTCACTGTTGATGATGCTACCATGCGCATTTCTCATGTTATCAGGTAACGGAAATTTATTACTCTTGGTCCTTACTTCTGATCGTCTGGCGCAGAATTCATGCATTTTCTTGTTTTTTTCCAGAGCTGAGGAGCACCTACCAAACACATTACGGCAAGCTCTCATTTATAAAGTAATTTCCTGCACCTGCTTTTATTGTGTCGTGATTATAATATAGTCTTGACCTTCGGAATGTGTGATTATAGTTCTGACCTTCAAAATGTCTGTCTCATCAAATGCAATGTTATGACCCTCTGCAGGCTCTTGGATTTGCAATGCCTTTATTTGCTCATGTCTCACTCATTCTGGCTCCTGATAAAAGTAAACTGTCTAAACGTCATGGGGCTACTTCTGTGGGGCAGGTAACTAGCTGATTGTTGGAAATACATGGTGTTTACCTGCATCAAAATATGTGACTGTCAAACTGTATTCTTGATATGCTTCTCTCTAATTGTCTGTATTTGTTCCAACTTAATTACTGATAATTTCACATCTTCTCTGGACATATTTTACTTTTGAATGAAAGGCGTGAAAGTGAAACACTCATTTGTTTTTCTTTCTCTGAACAGTATAAAGAGATGGGCTATCTGCCTCAGGCAATGGTCAATTATTTAGCACTCTTGGGCTGGGGTGATGGTACTGAAAATGAGTTCTTCACCATTGATGATTTAGGTTAGTTTGTGAACTCTTACTTCACTGGGCGGTTTTGAAAAACATAAGGACCTTTTGTTTCATCAATTCTCACTTTGGCGTTCCATCACTTGCAGTTGAGAAGTTCACTATCAATCGCGTCAATAAAAGTGGAGCAGTCTTTGACGCAACAAAATTGAAGTACATCAAAATTCTAACAATTTTCATATTGCCAGGACCTTTCTCACTCACTTGAACATGGGAAGTTGCATACATGCTTTTCTGATATATTTTCACAATAATCTGGTTTGTTTATAGATGGATGAATGGACAGCATCTACGGTCACTTCCTTCTGATTTACTCATCAAGGACTTCGAAGATCGATGGAGGAGCACAGGCATTCTTCTGGAGTCTGAAAGTGATTTTGCTAAAGTAAGACTGGAATTCAATTTTCTGTACACACTAGGGGTTCTTTACTTTGGAACTAGTACATGCTAAAGGGATACGTGGACTTATTTGACACAGTATTTGGTGCTAAGAGTTTCTGTTTCTTTCTCACAACCACCAAAAGAAAGCGATGTACAAAACGCTTCTTAATCATCAACAAATCATTTTTCTTTCAAATGTTGCAACATCAGGAGGTTTAGGACTAGTTGCTATCCTGGGAAGCTTTAATAATAATATGCACTATTTTGCGCAGGAAGCTGCTGAGCTTTTGAAGGAGGGCATTGATTTGATAACAGATGCGGATGCTGCCCTTTGCAAATTATTGTCGTATCCCCTTCATGACACTTTAAGCAGGTCTGCAAAACACTTTAATGTCTCATTAATTATTTATTTACTTGCCAAATGTGTAATCTTGTAAATTGCTTTGACTGAGTGTGGTAGGCTTGTTCCTATCAATTACTGTTTTTATATTTGTGTGTTTTTAATCTCCAGTGATGAAGCTAAATCTGTGGTGGAAGACAAACTTTCTGAGGTTGCGTCTGGTCTCATTTCTGCTTATGATAGTGGTGAGCTTGGTCAAGCACTAGCTGAAGGGCATGATGGTTGGAAGAAGTGGGTGAAATCTTTTGGCAAGACTCACAAAAGGAAGGTCAGTATTGATGAGGGCGATTGTGTTTTGATTTTGTTGCCAACGGAATCAAGGGTTGTTCCTGGGCTGTTTCAACTGTTTGGCCAAACCGTTAGAGCATCTAATTAATTTTAATTTTGAACTGCCTCAAGACATACATGCAAGATTTATTACCGTGTTTTCCAGCTATAACTTCTGGAAGTAATCTATCTCTCACTGAACCATGATAACTAGAGATGTTGAAAACACAGCTAACAAATAATTAGTTCAATACAAACCTTGACAATCCTGGCTGATATCAAGTTCCTCATCCAGCTCCGTGAATACTAATGCTTTTCCTGGCCATATACAACTGAAAGAAACAACTAATACGCATTGTATTGCTGTATTAACCTGTGAGCAGGGAAAGTCGCTATTTATGCCACTCCGGGTGCTGTTGACCGGGAAGCTTCACGGACCTGCCATGGACAGTACCGTAATCCTCGTGCACAAAGCAGGCACCTCTGGTGCGGTGGCCCCTCAGTCTGGTTTCGTGAGTCTCGACGAAAGGTTCAAGATCCTGAAAGAGGTGGACTGGGAGTCACTGCAGAAGCAGCAAGAGTCCCCGGTTGAATCTGCGGTTCCCGCAGCTTCGTAAATTTTGTAGGGAATCCAAAACAAATATAATGTGAGTGAGCGATGGTTTTTTACTCTTTTCTTTATTTATGCGTGTAATGAATTTTGAGGATATGTGCTCCATCTTGCTGTACTTTTTGTAGGTTGTGTTGCCTATTTCTTCCGTTGCTGGGAACACATAGGACACGTCTAGTAAGATGTACGAATAGTTTGGCGCTTAATAAAGTGTTTTTTCTGTATCATAGTACACTTTGATGCTTCAACTGCCAATATTTGATGATGTACTACAGAGATGTTTTCTACGCCATGTGTTTTTATTCCTAAAACCAATGGGAAAATCCATCTCTGCACCTAGCTCATCTGCACCCCCATTGACGAAGAAAATCAAAACAAATACTAAAATAATTCAAAAATTCAAAAAAAAATTGTGCGGTAGAAAATTTGATGCGTGAGGTTCGCTCAAATTTTCAAATCATTTGGACATGTGACAAGCTCTCAGCAAAAAAGATAAATTAGGGGTATGTAAAAATGTTTACTGTTTTGGCCCGATTTATCTTTTTTGCTGAGAGCTGCTCAGATGTCCAAATGACTTGAAATTTGGAGCGAGCCTCACGCATCAAATTGTCTACCGCACAAATTTTGTTTTGGATTTTTTTGATATTTTTGATATTTTTATGATTTGTTTTCTAAAAGGGTGTTGATGAGCCTGGGCACCAAAACACCCTACTCAAACCAATGATTCTATTTTATTGTCTACCAAAAGAAAAAATAATTCTTTCACCTTTGAAAAATAAAATAAAAAGCCTCTTGAGTTCTCGATATACCTAAAAACTGTTCATCTTCGAACTGAAATACTCCCTCCGTTACAAATTTATTACTTCATTTGAACTAAGGCCACACACTTATTTTAGAATGAAGGGAGTACCATAATAACATTTAGACATGAATGTAATCTTCAAGATGCAACTTTTATTTTTGCTTCATGTATGAATACGTTAGTGTAAGCATTTGAAAATAAAATTATAATTTTTTTATAACTAATTTATTGATACTACTTTCGCTTGGCCAATCAAGATCCTATTATTGTAGCTTTAGCCATAACAAGAGAATTACTGTTATTGCACGAAAAACGCCGTTTGTTTTAGGCAGCATTTTTCCTTTTTGCGATGAACTGTTTTTGGCAACGTGGGGAGCATGGTTGGGAGGATTCATATAAACCAGAGCTAGATTCAATCGTGAACCGAGCGCGTCTCGGCTGGTTAGGTTTCTTGTTGGTGGAACCTGCCCACCAGGTTCAAGTTCTAGACCGATAGGAGCAGGGTGTGCATTTATACGAGTGTTTGCGTATGTATTCTTTAAAAAAAAAACTAGATTCATATGGAAAAACCCCGATAGGACTCACATTTGGAAAGAACCCTAAAAGGTCATTTAGATTCTACAAAGGAACAAGATTCCGGGAATTAATGCTCTTTGCATTCTTTCAAAAAGTAGACAAGTACTATCACACGCTCCCCTACTCTTTCGTGCGGTTTGTGAATTTCCATCAGTCCAAATTTTATTTCATACCCAAGAATAATATATAAATTTTAGCATTTTAAACATACACTTTTAGTTCTTATTAAAATACATTCGCCAAAAAATAATCTACAATTAATTACCATTCGCAAAAATAACTACATTTAATTACCCCAAAAGTTTCACTTGCAAAACCTGGGCCAAGTTGGGGTTTAGGTCGCTGCTCCAAAGACCCGTGCCCACGACTTTCTCACCCGACCGCTCCTTTTGCGCCGCCACCGCCGCATCCGCGAAAACCTCGCCCCCACTCCCGCCGCCGCCTCCGCCGCAGCTCCGGGGTCCTAGAGTCCCAGCGGCGATGGCGTCCTCCATACTCTCCGACTGCTCCTCCTGCGCGACCTCCCGCCTCCTCCCCCTCCGCCGCGCCCTCCACCCGCCGACGCCCCGCTTCCGCCCCTCCCCCGGCCCGGCCCCGTTGCCGAGGAGGCCTCTCCTCGCCGCCGCCACCCCGCTCCCGCTCCTCCCCCGCGCGCGCCGCATGGCCGCGCTCGCCGCCGCCGCCTCTTCCGCCGACCCAGGTGTGCGCACCCATTTCGTCTTCTCCTCGCCTCACTAGTATAGTAGTTTTAAGTATTCTATTGTGTACTGCTGTCCCCTTCAGTGAGCTCCCTGAGCAAAAGCACAACCTTAGATAGTCCCCTTTTTTTTTGTTATAGTGTTATATTGTAGCAACGGATGAATTACCTGGAGAGGCTTGTTAGTTGTTACATCCGCATAGCTGTAATCCTGTGCTGCATCATGTTGTTCCGGTGTTATAATTGTGTCGATGAATGGGTTTGCTTGTGCAGCAACAGTTTTGGCCGATGCGTCTGCAAAGATCATCGACGGGAAGTTGGTGGCGAAGCAAATAAGAGAGGAGGTCGGCGTTGAGATCGCCCGGATGAAGGACGCGATCGGGGTGGTGCCTGGGCTGGCGGTCATCCTAGTCGGCTCGAGGAAGGATTCCCAGACCTACGTGCGGAACAAGAAGAGGGCCTGTGATGCGGTCGGTATCAAGTCGTATGAGGTCAATCTGCCAGAGGACGCTTCCGAGTACGAGGTCATCAAGCACATAGCAACCTTCAACGATGATCCGTCGGTGCATGGCATCTTGGTTCAGCTGCCCTTACCTCGCGTGAGTTCTCAATAGAGACTGTCATATAATTGTTGAACCCATTGCCTGAAGGGACTGTCATATTTGATCTTATTTAGTTTTTTGTTGTCTAGTGATTACTGACCTAGATATTATGTAGCGTGCCACTGAAATATGTATCAGGCATAATAAATCTGTTAAGGCATTGATAATGGCAGATTCCCTCAACCCTACACCAAACATTCCCATTTATTGATTCAAGTAACTGCATAGATGCTGTATAATTGTTACAGAAGCCATCTGGTTACATTCCTTAGAACTCATGGATAATACAGATGAACACATTTTATTTTATTTTGGCTAATGGTCATATGCCAATTGTGGTTTTGTGTTTCTTGTCAGCGTTCTATTAAAAATGACTATCTATACTGATTCTTGAGCTTCTTTTTTCACCTATGTGTTCTAATTAATTTGCAGCATATGAACGACGAGAACATATTGAATGCTGTTAGTATTGAGAAGGACGTTGATGGCTTTCATCCAGTGAACATTGGACGGCTTGCGATGCAAGGTCGGGATCCATTCTTTGTTCCATGCACCCCTAAAGGATGCATGGAGCTGCTACACAGATCTGGAGTTGAAATAAAAGGGAAGAGAGCTGTTGTAATTGGAAGGAGCAATATTGTGGGGACACCTGCTGCTTTACTCTTACAAGTATGAACTAGTTTTTCATTTAACATAGTTTGATCAACTTTATTTCAGTATTTAATATGTTTGCAAATGATTATTAGAAAGCAAATGCAACTGTGAGTATTGTACATTCAAAAACCAAGAACCCCGAGGAAATAACAAGACAAGCAGACATTATAATCGCGGCTGTTGGAGTTGCTAACCTGGTCAGAGGGAGTTGGATAAAGCCTGGAGCTGCTATTATTGATGTTGGCATCAATCCGGTTGATGTAAGGCACCTACTCTCTTTTAGCTAGAACCTTTCCATCTTTTCCCGTTCTTTTCTTTTTAGTGCTAAGGTGATCTGTTTACTTTTAACATACGCCTGTTTCTCAATGGAAAAGCTTGGTAATGTTTGTATAATGTTTTGGTTCAGAATGCAAAATTTTGACAATCCCAGAATATGGGGAGTTCTGCATGGTTTTTTTTGGGGAGTATGTGTTTGTCTTCGGGTTCCTCCCCGGGATCAAACTCTATGAAGCCCCATGCTTGGAACATTGTGGTGAATTTGTAGACTTATTATTTTAAGTTTGGGCAGCACAGTGATCAGTTAATTTAGAACTCTACTAGTACCTGGAAGGTTCTACTTGGCTGATGTCTTCCAGTGTATATTTTCTCTTTTGCTACCGGCGTGCCCCTTGCAGCATGTGTATTACTTTTCCTGCGTGGTATACTCACTGCTGATTTGGAATGCATCAGGATCCAGCAAGTCCTCGAGGTTACCGGCTAGTTGGAGATGTCTGCTTTGAGGAGGCCTCCAAGGTTGCAGGAGCCATCACACCAGTTCCCGGCGGTGTCGGGCCAATGACAATTGCGATGCTTCTGTCGAACACACTGGATTCAGCAAAAAGAATCCACAAATTCAAGTAACCGGACAACCCTGTAGTCAGAACTTCGGAGAGTGCTTAACGTTTGGTTTAGTCTACCAGGCAAGGTATTGCCAACTGTTCTATGCGCCTTTTGTTGGACCAGAAAAAGGTCAACAAGAGCCGTGAAATAAATTTTGACAGGGGTGAGAAATTTATCCCGGCTTCAAACTGTACCGTATTCGCTAATGTTCCATGAAATCCCAGTTCAATCTGTGGCACAACTTAGGTCAATTGAGATCTCAGTTAAGCTTGGATGAACCGTATGTTATGCTTGTTTCCACAAACTGATTGGGCATACATGAGTGGTGGTGGCCTCCCCTGCTGATTTGGCAGGACAGGAGAGGGAAGGAAACAAGCGCTCCAATGTCCAATCTAATCTATCCAGTTGGATCCTGGATTTTATTAGCTGTCCCAACTAGTTTTATGTATGGTACACACACTGCACTCACAGGGATATATATGATGGTTGTTCCTAACTGCTCCCACTCACAGCTGGATGGGAAGTTAGCTGATGAACCATTTCTGTTCAGGCAAGTAATCAGTGCAGTTTCTAGACCACATACATATATGTATCATATTGCTTTGCTTCTAAGTGTAGGGAGCGGATGCTTGATATCCTATATAATCAGTGGAGCTGCCAAATAAATGAGGGCCGCGTCGACGTGCTGGAATTTCCCCTCATTTCTGCAGGAATTGGAGTGTTTTCTTAATGAAATGTTGCTGCAAATGATAATAATCTATAACCATGACCTGGAACTGAATCAGAGATGTGCAAAAGGTTTCTGAAATAATAACATGTACTCCCTCTGTCCCATAATATAAGAGTGTTTTTGACACTTGTGTAGTGTAAAAAACGCTCTTATATTACGGGACGGAGGGAGTATATACATGCACAACTGAAAGGATATGGTCCAATTATATGAGATGCCTGTGCACTTCTGAATCTTGGTGTCTTGCCTTTCAACCAACATATCCCACTTTTCCCTTTCTGGCAAGAGTGGCTAGTGCCTACATGTCACCCTAGAAAGGAAGTGACACTGAATACAGTTGGTATGGTGGTGTGGGCAGATGGCGGTCATAAATAAATAGATACAGTAGTGTAATAATAATACAAAGTTGAGAAATTAGAAAATTTCTTATCAGGAAAAAGCAAGGACAGGAGCGGTTGTGCAACCACCACGGTAGTGCACCATTCCTTCAGAATTAAGATACTACCCCATTTGGAACGCCTAAGAACCTGCTGGATTATCCGAAACATATTTGTATCCTATGAAATTCCTGCAAAAACTCGTTAAATTTACGCGGTGGAAACAAGTTGTCAAAATTATCATACGGACATATCTTAATCTCATCGTCCTGGTGGAAGCTACATGTAAGATGTACTACTTTTGTAAGGTTATGATTGTATCTTATACGAGATTAGCTGTTGACAACTTTTGCTGCTCCCTTTGGTCTAGGTCGTTAAACAACTCACGCCGTCGGGCGCAGCGAAATGCCGTTGAACAATCAAGGGACACATGACGCAACAATGTGGTAGCAAGAGAAAACGATGGCATGGAGATGCAGAGGTCCTGCAATTATTTTAATAATTGCCATTAATGTGAGATCCTTATTGTGTTTATACATTGGAGAAGAGAAGAATCTTCACTGAATCGAGTAGCATTGCACCGTCCCTACATTCATGGTGATATCTCTTTCAAGGATATGGTGGTTTCTTTCGGTTAGACTTGGATTACAAGCTTAAAACACCTTTTTCGGATCCTCCCGCTCCTTGCAAACATGCACTCCATCTGTTCCAAAATAAGTGTCGTGGTTTTAGTTTGAACTATTCCAAACCCTTCGAACTTTTTAGAAAAGTTGAACCATTTCGTATGAAATTTACGCATTACAGACACAGTGATAAATACATTGCACCTAGCAAAAATAGCTAATTACCTACTCTCTTTGTTATATAATGCTAAAATAAATAACAAAAAATAATAATCAGAATCACCTTTTGCAACGGAAACATGTAACTAAATTATTTTTTGGGACGTGCATAATGATACAATGCTCTTTGAAAGATAGACGTGGATATAATATTGGAGGACAACAAATTTTCTTAGAAGTGAAATTGTTGTAATTTGCAAAGCTCTCTTTGTCCCACGTTGCTGAACAACCCATACATAGCTGCAAGCATAGACCGAAATCTGTGTAACAACCATGAAGGGGGAATAAAAAAGAAGAAGCATGCATTTACACAAAGGATGAAAATAATGTTCCTCTTATTTACTAATTCACATTATATCTTTTCGATGAAGTGTGAGACCTTTATCAAAATCAAGTAGGACTTACCTACCACATAGCACAACATGGCGATACAACTAGCACTACCAATGATACAGTGGTTTCTTAAGGTTCACCTTGAATGACAAGCTCGTCGTCCGGAGGCACCGGTTTCATCGTCAGTTTCATGCGTGGACTACATGTACTGCTCCTTTGTCTTAGCTTAATATGGTTGAAGCACCCAAGTCCCCGCGCAGAAATAAAGAGATTGGCGTCATGCCGTCCTTCCTCCTCCTGATTTCTCCTCTTAATTCTTCTTCTTCTTCCTTTTCTGATCCCCAACTGCTTCTCTAATCTTTCATATCCTTTTCTCTTGTTCCTTCCAGATCTCAACAATTCCCTTCTCTAATCTTCCTTATCCTTTTATCTTGTTCCTTCCAGATCTCATCAATTCCCCTGCTCCAACTAGTGAGGCTAGATCCTTTCTATCCAACCCATCAACCGATCTCTCTCCGTCTTATCTATATCAGCGGATTTCTTGATCGATTCTCGCTCACCAGCCTCTCTGCCCGCGCCCTTCCACCGCTGTGGCATCGCGCCTCCGCCACCACCGTCCGAGACTCCTACTGCATCAACAGGATTTCCTTGTGGTGCCGCCGGATTCCCGCGTCGAATAGGAAATCCTCCCCATCCCTCAGATCCGTCAGACTATCGGCCAAGTGCTGCTGGAGCGCCTTGGCCTCGTCCTTCTCGCTTGGCTAGGACAGCTAAAGGAACCGGTTTCTGAATTGGACAGAGAGCACGGCTGCTTCGAATAGGAGCAACACTTTCTGAAATTTATGTCTGTGGAGAAGCCGAACTGGAGTTGTGATTGCCATGAAGCTCATTGGCTGGAACTGCCGTGGCATGGGCAAGGACCTCAGCAGCTCTACTAAGATGGAGTACCTCGCAAAATTGATGAATTCCACGTGCTCAGGTAACTTTCGTATCTGAAATTAGAACATCAAGGTACAGTTCTTCTCATCTTAACTCTCGATTTAATAATAACGATAGCTTCGTAGTTCCATCTGTTGGTCGTTCTGGTGGTCTTTGGATACTTTGGTCTGATGAAGTTTGTGTCTCTGTCAAGTTCTCTAATCACTATATGATTTTAGCCCTTGTTGTCAATAAAATTACCAATGTGGAATTTGTTCTGGCTTGTGTTTATGGAGATCCCCATCATCGCCACACTAACCTAATTTGGGATCATCTTCTAAATTTTGTTAATGATAACATAGGGAAGCCAATTGTTTGTTTCGGTGATCTGAATGATATCATGTGTGATACGGAAACTACTTCTCTCAATGTGAATAAGAACCGTATGCGTGCTGTCAATAACTATGTCAAGCAATGTGGTCTGTTTGATCCGGGGTTTAGTGGACCGGCTTATACTTGGACAAATATGCGGTTCTCCTCAAGACCTATCTTTGAAAGGCTGGATCGTTGTCTTGCCAATGCAGATTGGTGTGTTATGTTTCCTAATACTAATATTTTTAATTTACCAATCATTCATTCGCTGAGTGATCATGCACCTATTCTGATATCCACTGATTCTCAGTTTCGTAGGCCTAAACTACACTTTAAATTTGAAAATTGATGGACTTTTGAGGAAGATTTCCAGGGCATTGCTAAAAATGCTTGGGACTCCTCGGTTAATAGACCATTCCATGTCAGAACCAATAACCTTGCAGGGACTTTGAAAAGGTGGTGCAAAAAGAAAAAACCTTTACAGCATCAACTTGATTGTATTTAGGATCAGATCAATGAGATTCAAATGAAGCCGGTGCATCTCCAAGACTATTCCCTTCAGGCAAGCCTAGTTGCCCAATATGAAGGTAAGTTGACCAAGCTCATTGAATTTTATAGGCAACGTGCAAAAAAACACTGGGCGACCAAAGGTGACAGGAACACATCCTTCTTTCACAATGCTGTTCAAAAGCGTAAGCGTCGAAATCACATAGTTTCTATTAAGGACACTCATGGTAATAATTTGTTTGATCCAGATGATATTGCCAAGGAGTTTGTTAATTATTTTAGAACTATTTTTCGCTCATCTTCTACTAATAATGACAGGCCCAGTTTGGATACTACTTTGCCGCAAGATACAAACGACTTCACCTACTCGATCCCTGATAAACATGAGATATGGGAAATTCTCAAAGGCATGAAGAAGAATGCCTCTCCTGGACCTGATGGATTCAATGTGGGTTTCTACCTTTCGGCTTGGAGTTGGATAGGAGATGATGTGAACAATTTGGTAAGAAATTTCTACACCACGGGTATTGTTCCGCCTCATCTCAATGATACTCAAATTGCGCTCATTCCGAAGAAACTTGCTTCGCATCTGCCTTCTGACTTTCGGCCCATAAGTTTGTGTAATGTTGTTTACAAAATCATTGCTAAATCTTTAGCCAATAGGTTGAAAGGACATTTGCCTAATTACATTCACCCCTCTCAGCAAGCTTTCATTGAAGGTAGGCGCATAAGCAATAATATTATTGTCGCCCAAGAAATTGCCCACTCATTCTCTCTTGCTTCTTGCAAGAGCCTTGATTTTATACTGAAAATTGACCTTGCCAAAGCTTTTGATAGAATTGAGTGGCACTTCATTGTCTTGGCTCTTGCTCGTAAAGGTCTCCATGGCCATTTCATAAAACTTGTTCATGCATGCATTTCATCCCCAACGTTTTCAGTGATCATTAATGGTCAATCTTTTGCAAAATTCAATAGTTCCAGAGGCATTAGACAGGGATGTCCTTTGTCACCGTATCTTTTTGTCCTTGCAGTAAATGAGTTATCTCTTATGTTACAGGATGCCTTGCAAGCTAATCACCTGACAGGTATTTCGCTTGGACAAAATTGCCCTCCTATTCACTCTTTGATGTTTGCAAATGACCTGATTGTTTGTGGCAAAGCTAATGTGCAGGAAGCTAATACTATTTTACAGCTTTTAGACCATTTTTGTTGTGATTCAGGGCAAACTCCAAACTGGAGTAAATCTGGTATCTTATTCAGCAATAATGTTACGATGCAGGTTAAACAAGATATTAAGAGAATCTTTCCAGCTCCAGACATCGACAATTCTTTCGTCCATTTAGGCCATCCACTTGTTTTACCTTCTAAAGATAGATCAGCTGCTTATAACTTTGTTTACGATAAATTCAAGTCCAAACTTAGCACATATAAAGCCAACAGACTCTCTCATGCGGCAAGATTAACTCTCATAAAATCCGTTTTCTCTTCCATTCCTGTATATTACATGTCCAACATACTTTTTTCAAAAAAGTTCCTTGCTAAACTAACAACAATCATTAGGAACTTTTGGTGGACAGGTATTCAAGATGATCAGACTACTAGAAGCTTGTGCCTTAGGGCATGGGCTGATGTATGTATTGAGAAGAAAATTGGTGGTCTTGGTGTTAGAAATTTGCAGGCAATCAACCAAGGACTTGTTCTCTCGACGGCATGGAGATTGGCAAAAGAGCCGCAAAGTCAGCTAGCATTGATTCTCAAGGCAAAGTATCATCATGATACATCCATTTGGAGAGCCCGGCCGAACAAACCTAAATCTGCCTTTTGGTCTGCAATTCTAAAGGTAAAGCCTCTTCTAATCTCGGCCACAATTTGCCAAATTGTTGATGGTGCTAGTTCTATTTGGAGCTCGCCTTGGTTTTCCGGATGGGAAACTATTTATGATCATTTTATCATTCAGCAACAATCTTTTTCTTACCCTGCACAAGTTAAAGATCTTTGGATACCGGGTCAAAAGAACTGGAATGCAAACTTGATTAATTCTCTTTTCACTCCTGAATTGGCTAATACCATTCTACAAACTCCTATTATTAAGGAAAATGGTAAGGATATGTTGCTTTGGAAACTAACTCCTGCAGGTGAATTCTCTTCCAAAAGTGCTTACAAGCACTGCTTCAACAATCTTCAGCTTCCACCAAGGCAAAGGCCCAAAATTGTCCCTATGCAGGTCATTTCCCTTCTTAATCAGGTGTGGGAGGATAAGCAAATGGCACCAAGAGTTCAGACATTTGCTTGGAGGCTTCTTAGAAAAGCACTTCCTACAGGTAAGAGGGCAGGTAGGTACTCCAAACATATCAATGAAAACTGCTCTAGATGTGGACTATTAGAAGATGAAATGCATATGTTGTTTCTCTGTCCTTTTTCTAAAGCAGCATGGTTTTGCTATCCCTGGTTTATTAAAACGGAATCTCTGGCTGAAAATTATCATTCTATTCCTGATATGATTCGTGCTTTGATTACATCTCAACATCCAAAAATAAGCTTGACTACTCTCTATACTTTTCTATGGTGTCTTTGGAAAGCTCGGAACGACTGTCTATTTTGTAGCAAATTATGCAAGCCTTCCCAGGTGTATGCTTCAGCAAATGCAATAATTGAAGCAACCAATTTAGAAGATAAGAACTTTGCTCAGCAACAAGAAAGCGATAAAGCTCAGGAGCAGTTGCAGGCTTCTTCAACAACCACGCATACACATGACTGTAATAACCTTACAGGGAATGTCATCTTTTGCGACGCAGCCTGGGAGAGACGCACAGATTCAGAGCTGGGCCATGCTGGCTTAGGAGTAATCATCACCATGCAAGACAATCGGCACCTCCAACGACTACACGTCTCTGCGCTTTCGCCTCCAGTTTCATCACCCCTCCAGGCTGAGACTTATGGGCTGCTACTAGCTACTAAGTTAGCAGATCTTCTGCAGGTTCAGAACCCTCACTTTTGCACCGACTGCTCGGTGTTAATTTCGGCGGCAAGGTCATCAACGGTATTTGCTGCTCCAGGATGTTGGGAGAACAGACCTCTCCTTGCAGAGATCCAAGCCTCTCCCTCTATTAGTCGTAACAAGATCACTCACATCAACAGAAGCAACAATGTAAAAGCTGATCATCAAGCTCGATTAGCTTTGCGGATTCAGTCAAGGTCCTTAGCTCTTTGTTGCTTATGTACACAAGCAGATCAAGGTCAATGTCCCGGAAAGGACATAGTTTCTGGTTCTAGCATGAGTCCCTTCATGCTTCTTTCTGTAAAATGCACCTGATCATCAATAAAGTTTTCTTGTGTTCAAAAAAAAAAGAATGACAAGCTCGTCCTTCTAGGCCGAGTCCCTAACAAAAAGTTTGCAGATTCAATTTTTTTCATAGGATAGTAAAATCATATGAAATAGTTCAATTTCTACACACAAAAAGGGTTCGGGTCCAGAAAGGATAAACTGACTCCTTACGATTCGCCTTGGATTATAAACTTAAATTACCTTGAAGGGTCTTTCTAAACCGAGTCCCTCATAAGGTAGAACTTTACCCAAATCAAATCGGACTCTACACACAACCAAAAAGTCACACCTAGCCCCCAAAGACAATCGAAATGCTAGCATGCAATTAATTACTCTCTTTGTTCCAAATTATATAAATAAATAATCACAAAATTAATTAAAATGGGCTTATCAATGGAAACGAGCCTTTGAGTTTTTGTGGGTCACACATCTTGATAGAATCCCATTCGAAGATACATCTAGATATAAATTTGGATGATGTTGTCGATTCTTAGAAGCGACACTGTTCCAATTTGCAATATTCTCTTTGACCCACCTTGCTGAAGAACCCATAGTGTCAAGGTAGCCTAAACGTTTTTTAACAACAGTTAAGTGTGAACAATTGGAAGGAAGTAGACATATAAAATATGTTATATTCTTTCGACAACGTGAAATCATCATTGAACCAAGGATGTCTTAAGTTACGACCAATGTAGCAGAACCGCTGCATTTATGACAGTAGCTAGGTGTACTTAGGATACATTGAATTTTTGCCGTTCGCCTCAAAACAAGCAATATGTGTTTTAAACGAAATGGGAGATCTTTATCGAATCAAGAAGGCCTTGCTTCCACATGCCCTACATTTATGACGATGCAACTACCCCTAGCAAGGGTACAACGTGTTCCACCTTGGAGTCGGGCTAGAAATCTATACTCAATTTTTTGGTAGCAACTTGCATAAGTAGGGTTTGTGTTTTTAGGGCTTAGGTTGGGGAGGATGGGGGCCGGGGGGGGGGGGAATACATCTTGTTATAATCCTCTTTGAAGATCATATTTTATATGTTGGAGAATAACATTGTATCTTATAAGTGAGACAATGATGGTTTGTAGGTGAACAAGGTTTAGTTGTAGCCTTTCCGAAGTAAAAGTATCGATCACACGGGGTTTAATTGCAGATTAATGGAATTGTGCCTGCAAGTTAGTTGTAGATGAAAAGGAATATGGAGGCGGAAATTTCTTAATGTTTTGAGTGAAGTTTGATCAAAAGTAACTACGCAAAAAGAAGTAAAAGAACAACACAGAGTAAATAAAAGCAATGAAACCGACAATATGATTAAGGCGTTCTCAAGGAGTCTAGATTCCCCGCTAGTATATGTGTTTAACGTAACATATGGATTGCATAGTTCTAGGTTGGATAATTAAGCCACTCTTCATGTTTGTAATTGGGCGAAACCGGGTACAACATACAAGCTACTTGTGTAGTCTTCGTACCACGCACGCCACCACCGTAGTTTCTCCATTCCGCTTCTCACTACGGTGATTAAGGGTTTTCCCATGGACACGCGGCACTAAGGGTTATTCGTTTAGCTTGTCGTAACACACATGGAATCCTCTGTGGTTCGGTATTACAATGGGATGGAGATGGGGCGGCCGTGAAGATGATGAGGGAGATGGTTGATACATCTCCGTCGTATCTACTTTTCCAAACACTTTTACTCTTGCTTTGGACCTAATTTGCATGATTTGAATGAAACTAACCCAGACTAACGTTGTTTTCAGAAGAACTACCATGGTGTTGTTTTTGTGCAGAAATAAAAGTTCTCAGAATTGGACGAAACTTTTTGAAGATTTTTTATGAAGCAAATAAAAAATACTGGAGCAAAGATCCATAGGAGGGGACCCAACAATGGCCCACAAGCCACATGGGCGCGGCCACCCCTTTGGCGCGCCCATGTAGCTTGTGGGTGCCACGTGGCTCCGCTGACCCTAATTCCAACGCTATACATTCAGATTTCCCGAGAAAAAAATAAGAGAAGAAGTTTCGTCGCATTTTACGATATGGAGCCTCCGCCACCTCCTGTTCTTCATCGTGAGGGCAGATCTGAGTCCGTTTGGGGCTCTGGAGAGGGGGATTCGCTGCCATCATCATCACCAACCCTTCTTCATCGCCAATTCCATGATAAACACCACCGGGAGTGAGTAATTTCTCCATAGGCTTGCTGGACGGTGATGGGATTGGATGAGATTTATCATGTAATTGAGTCAATTTGTAGGGATTGATCCCTAGTATCCACTATGTTCTGAGATTGATGTTGCAATGACTTTGCTATGCTTAATGCTTGTCACTAGGGCCCGCGTGCCATGATTTCAGATCTGAACCCTTTATGTTTTCATGAATATATTTGAGTTCTTGATCCTATCTTGCAAGTTATACGCACCTATTACGTGTTATGATCCGCATACCCCAAAGGGACAGAAATTGGGATTCTTTCCGGTGATTACCGTAGTTTGAGGACTTCATGTATTTACTATGTGCTAATGGTTTGTTTTGGTTCTCTATTAAAAGGAGGCCTTAATATCCCTTAGTTTCCTTATGGACCCCGCTTCCACGGGAGGGTAGGACAAAAGATGTCATGCAAGTTCTTATTATAAGCGCGCATGACTATATACAACATACATGCCTACATTACATTGATGAATTGGAGCTAGTTCTGTGTCGCTCTAGGTTGTGACTGTTACACGATGAATGTCATCCAACATAATTATCTATCACTAATTCAGTGCCTATGATTCTCGCATATTGGTCTTTGCTAAGTTACTACTGTTGCTGTTACTGTTATCGTTACTATTGCTACTTTGCCACTGCTATCAAACTATCATACTACTGTGCTACTAATCACTCTGCTGTAGGTATTTAGTTCTCCATGTGTGGTTGAATTGACAACTCAACTGCTAATACTTGCAGATATTCTTTAGCTCCCCTTGTGTCGAATCAATAAATTTTGGTTGAATACTCTACCCTCCAAAACTGTTGCGATCCCCTATACTTGTGGGTTATCAATGGTCGATGTCGGCATCTCCTTGTACAAGGTGTTGACGATTTCCTCCTTGTCGATTTTCCCTCCAGATCCCGTCCATAGGCCAGGGTTCTTTGTTCTAGAGAGGTTTTTGGTGATTATGTGCATCTGATCCTCGATCCAATCGCACATGTTAGAAATACTGAACCAAGGGATTGCGGCAGCGGCTAGTATGGTCGACGTAACAAGCACATGTGGTTGTACTGAACGCCCATCCTTCACTCTGGATCCCTTGTGATGACTAATTTATTTTGCATTTTATGGTCGCCTTATTCATGACATTTAACATGATTTTTACACCATAATCTTGGTATGTCCTCCTTATACCTCAAATTACATCCACAGGTGAAATCTTGACGAAAATAGACAAAAAAGTTGCGTAGACGCGGTAAAATCCGACAAATCCTACAACTAAGGTGTAGGACAGAATGTAGAAATGATGCCAAATTTTGACACCAAACAACTGCTGCAAATTTGCGACGTCCTCCTCGATGCACAATGTCGAAGAACCATAACATCAAGCGGAGCCCGAAGGCCATTTAACGATCATCAAGTGAGGACAATCCAAAAGAAGCAGTGGATCGATAAACACGTGTGAAACAGAGGCTTGCGGCGGCGGAACTTCTCATCTAGGGTTCTTTCTGGAGGTTTGGGTATTTATAGGAATTTTTGGCGTCAGTCTCATGTCAAGGGGTGCATGAGGGGCCCACAAGCTCGGGAGGCATGCCCTAGGAGGGTGCGGGTGCCCCCCAGGCTTGTGACCTCCTTAGTCAGCTCCTGGTCCAGCTCCGGTGCTTTGGGGGTCTCTTTTGGTCCATAAAAAATCACCATAAATTTTCAGCCCATTCCGAGAACTTCTATTTATGCATAAAAACGACACCACGATAGTCTTGCTGAAGACAACGTCAGTCCGGGTTAGTTATAATCAAGTTATACTAAAACCATATAAAATTGTTGTAAACATGGCACGAATACTTATAAATTATAGATACATTGTAGACGTATCGTGCCACCATTACTTTTTTCAAATAGTGGTGGCATTGGCATATTTAGTACACCAGGTTTATGTCATTAGTGGTGGTGTTGGAAATTGCTGCCATGCTATTTGTGTATCTATGCTTTTTTGGGCTGAACTTAGTTATGGCATGGCCTGTTAGGCCCACACTAGCACTGGGCCATCTCCTTTTACCTCCCTGTCGGTGTCAAAACCGGCGGATCTCGGGTAGGGGGTCCTGAACTGTGCGTCTAGGCCGGATGGTAACAGGAGGTAAGGAACACGATGTTTTACCCAGGTTCGGGCCCTCTTGATGGAGGTAAAACCCTATGTCCTGCTTGATTAATATTGATGATATGGGTAGTACAAGAGTAGATCTACCATGAGATCAAGGAGGCTAAACCCTAGAAGCTAGCCTATGGTATGATTGTTGATGTGTATGTTGTATGTTCTATCGACTAGCCTGGCCTCGGTTTATATAATGCACCGGAGGCCTAGGATAACAAGAGTCCTAGCCGAATACGCCGGTGGGGAGAATTCCTTGTCTTGATCGCCAAGTCTTGTGGAATCTTCCTTGTATGCGGCAGCCGTCCGAACTGGCCCATGAGTATACGACCACGGGGGTCCTCGGCCCAATCTAATAGATCGGGAGACGACGTGGTGAGTACCCCCTAGTCCAGGACACCGTCAATAGCCCCCTGAACCGGTCTTCAAGTTATGGACGCTCCTCGATTCTTCCAAACTGTTCTTCATCTTCGGTTGCCGGTCTTGAAAACTGGTTCAACAAATCTTCTTTATCTTCGATCTTGAGGATCACCGAAATGCATTCGACGAGTTTACACGTCGGGTATCCGAGGAGCCCCTTTAAGTTTCCGGCCTTTATCAATGCCTTGTTTATTTTTATGCCACACCTCGGGTTTGAAGCTGTTCCCGGGAGGCAGGGTCCTCTTGCGTCCGAGCTCCAACGCCGGACTGCATTCGAGGTATCTTTTGCAGCCGAGCACCAACGCCGGACCGCTTCCCAGCTCTAGCGCCGGAATGTATCTGAGCTCCAACGCCGGACTGTGTCCAGGCTCCAATGCCGGACTATATCCGAGGTGTCATATCACCTTGGTTCAAAAAAGTTGAAGGAGTTTAGCTGAGCTTAATGCCGGAAATGCCCTCTATGGAGCCAGCCACTAGCGCCCGAGCTTTATGCCGGACTGCTTCCGAGGTGGTGCACCACCCCGACTATGGGCCGATTTTTTGTCAATATTTTTTATTGGTGCAATTTATTCTCTGCCGAGATATATAGCCAGTAGCCCTCAAGGTGTGTATCGGTCTAAAACCCAAGATGCACATGAAGGATGACATAAGACCGCCGATCCCAGTAGCCGCTGAGACTCAGGTTGATTTGCAAAATCGGCCTGAGGATGAAGTCCTAGCTCGACAGAATATTTCGGGACACAAAAGCGGCATGCTCAGTCCTCAAGACTCAGGTTGGGTGCGACCGACCAACCTGAGGATCAAAATCTCCTCGGAAACTATATTGCACATAAAATTTTCTGCATTGGACAAGCAATGCAGTAGCCCCCGAGACACTGGTCGGGTGGCAACACCAGATCAGGGGATCGATGTGCCCCTTTAATATTTGTAAATAATAAGCCCGAAGCCCAGTAGCTCCCGAGCCTTAATGCGGGCACGGGTGGCCAAATTAAGGATCAATATCCATAGTAAAATCACAAATTATGTGTAATGACTCTATGTATCCAAGTACTTTACGTCATTAATGCTCGGATCCGCATTGTACAAAACTTTGTTGACCGACCATCGACTTCCACCTCCTTGGCCAGTAGCCGAGGAGTGTTTGTCCTACTTTATAAAGCCTTTATGAGGGCAAAGATTTACGACAAACAAGGCAATCTGGCCACACGGTTTTATAAACAAAGGTACGCAGAGAGATATGTTATATTACTGTTTAACAGAAGAAATGTATTCCAAAGAAAATAGTCCCGCTATCGGTTCCTTTCTTTGGGTTGTCATGCTAAGCATGATCATGAAACCTCAACTCGAATGTAAGAGCAAAATATCGAGGATTTAGTTTGGGAGGCCAGTTAATAGCCCCCGGTAGTGTTCGGCGACAGTTGAGGTCAAGCTGTAAACACTTCGGCCAATGTTATGAATGGCCCGTCATAGTCATCGGATCGCTAACCAGTTTACGCTTATTGTGACAGTCAGTTTTCGGCTTTCTCCACTAAGGTGCTTAACCATGTGAGCTGGAAGCACAATCGCAGTGGTTCTCCCTTTGCACGCCTAGCCGAACAAAACGGAACGTAGGAAGCAAGTGCAGGAGCCGGGCAACCCAACTATTGACCGAAGACACAATTCGAAACCGATGCATATATAGCAATATCTGAGAATGTTTTTGCCGAATCCCTAAAGGTGTCCGGCGTTGCACTGCGAGACTAATGATGGAAAAGCACAAATAGTTTAAAAGTGCCAAAAAGCTTGGAAAACCAAGAAACGTCAGTAAAAACATGACGTCCGAACAAGATCAAGTGTTCGGTGCCAATCCGAAAATTGGTCTTAGAAAAAAGAAGTGCTTCTGTCGTCCTTTAACATGACACATCCTATCTCAAGACTTCGAGCGGGTCAGCCTACGGCTTTAACCTCCTATCCCGAGGGTGGAGTACTTCTCATTAGGCCAGTTTAGCGAACTAAACTCTAGCGGCTTTGAGAAAGAAATTAGGCTCCCCGGCTAGTGACCGCACACTCGCGTCGAAAAAAAGGAGTGATAAATAATAATAATAGAACTTTGCAACGACTAAGAAGAAGAACACTTATTATAAAACAGCTAAAATAAACTTAAGAGCCCCCAAGTGACTTGGGTAGAAGAATGATTGCATGTACCGAAGTACTTATATCATATCTATGTTCAACCGAACTTTAAACGCGTCTTAACCGACCATCAGCTTCTCCCTCTTCGGTCAAGGACCGAAAAGTGTTATGTACTCCATCGGTCGAGAATATCGACGGTGTTTCCAATAATCAGGCAATCAGGCCATAAGGCTGTAACAGACAAAGCGCGCTCAGGGAACTTATGCTATATTACCGTGAAGTGTAAGAAGCATCTTCGAAGAAAATAGTACCCCAACCGATACCTTTCTTCGGTGCTCATTGTTATTATGAGACTTGTGCAATAGATTTTTTGTACTCATGAGTTCCATTGTGTGCCGACCATCATTGAAAACTGTAAGAGCGCTAGCTTTCGGCTTCACCCAGTCTGAGGTCCGGCTCGGTTGACCCGATTGTGACAATCGCAGAGGTGCTCCCTTTACTCCCTAGCCGAACAATCGGGAACGTAGGGGTAAACACAAGAGCGAGGCAACCCAGCTTGCAAATCGCTTAAGTCAATATGGTGCATATTGTGGCATAATACACGAACAAGGAACGAAGCTGTACAAGTATAATCATATGCAAGAGGAAAAGCTTCATAAATGAAGCCCCCAAGTGAATTGGGTCCTTGAATTTGTGTGTCACAAACAAAGTTTGGACAAGGAAATTTTTTACAAGCAACTTTTTTCCAAAGAAGTATAATGCTTGGTTGAACCGAACGCAAGTTAGAAATTAAAACTTTGAGCATGAAAGCGACTTAGCTGGTTAATGTGTTCGGTATTGATGATGCGGTCCGAGCTTGATGCGGGGCAAGGTTCCATCCCTCAAGCTGGTCCCGAGGTGGCGGAGCGGAGAGCTTGACACGCCGAAGTGGTGACATAGCACGATCAATGTAGACCGGCAGAGTGACACCGAAGTCTCCGGATCATTTTCCTGTGCACAAAAAATAGTGCAAACCGGAGATAATAGTAATAATGATAATTAAAAAAAATCGTTGCATAATAAATAATTTATGCAAAGTGAGTAATAAAAGAAATATGGCCTGGCGCCAAAGTCAATGTCGATGCAGGCGTCGGCGTGACGCGGTAAAGGCGTGGCAAAGCCTGAATTCACAGGTCGGTCCGAGCTCCGGATGCGGTGTTCGCCGGACTATGTACGGAAACTGACCAAACCACCATGCGACTGTCGTTAATACGGCCACTATTTAATAGACCTATGTACATATGATGGACAAACCAGAGTAATAATTCCTTGGGAAAAATGAACCCAAACAAGCAAAAAATATTGGGATTTAATAGCACCTGGTTTATTTGTTGTAGCAATCCGAAGGAAGGTGATTCCTAAAATTGAGACCCGCTCCGCACACCCATTGCCTGATGGGCGATAAAACGACGGCATGGCAATACTGGTAAAGGTTGACTCGCCGAGGCAAAGCCCTCGGCCCAGCTAACGTGACGGAGCTGGTCGGCTAGTGACGCCGAAGTGTCTGGAGTAGGTTGATGAAGAGATGGCGAAGCCCCCGGTCCAGCCAAAATGTCGAAGCCTCGATGTCAGCCGATGAGTCGAAGTAGGTCGGCGTGATGGACACCAGCTTGAAGAAGCAATAGTGCGGCCCTGTCGATACAGGTCGTGACGTGGTCGATGCCGGCTTGATGAAGCGACCGTGCGGCGATGCCGGTATGCCCGCTCCGTGTAATCCATGGGGCGGCGATGTTGGTGATGATTTATCCTTCGCGATGCCGGGCTCTTGTTCGGCTTGCCGAGATGATGATCCGAAGAAGTTGAGCTCGGCTCAACAAAGTGACGCCGTGTCTAGCGCAGGTCGGCAGCCGTGGAGTAATATTGCCGGACTGGTTTGACACCAGCATGATGTTGAAGATCATGTTCAAAAGATCTTACAGTTAGTGGGATGTGTTCGGGAACAAAACACAATACCCCATATAAAACTTCCTTCAAAAGGGATGTCCGAAATCCTGTTCATAAAAAAGATGAACTCGGGTCGGATTCGTTTTCGCGCAGAAAACAGATCCGAAAAGTGATGCACTATTCGGAAGGTTCCCGGAGTTTGGACGGTCGGATCGAGCCAAAATTTTGAGAGGTTGTAGATATAGGAATTCCGCAGCCGATCAACGGTTGGATCTTCCAAAGGATGTCCGAGTTAGAAGCTGGACACCACGCCCTAAACTCATCCAAATTCCCGTCCAGATTTGACAGGGCTCCGGTATATCGTGGATTGCCAGAGATTCCTCCATCGGAACTCAACGAAATTTTCCAGGGTTGTTGTAGACTCAATTCCGCACAATTCCACCAAAGCGATCATCAAAGCGATACTCGAGGAGGTGGTGGTGGCAGATACGAGTTCGCTGTCCAAAAAAACAGCATGGTCGCTTGAGGGCAATGTTGACGTTGAGCCCCCGAGCTCCATAGATGATTCCTCCGTGATCTTGATAGAGATCGGAGTTGATGTTTGATGAAGGCCCTCATCCGGACATGGTGATCTGAACACGGGGCGCAATTCTTGGTCGAACCAAGGTGACTAGTCGAGCTGGTGACGAAGATGCCAAAGTCGCAGTTGATCTACAGGCGAGCCATCGATCCTTTTGTCGATCACACAGCGGAACTCTCAATGAAAGCACCAATGTCGGTGTCAAAACCGGCGGATCTCGGGTAGGGGGTCCCGAACTGTGCGTCTAGGCCGGATGGTAACAGGAGGTAAGGAACACGATGTTTTACCCAGGTTCGGGCCCTCTTGATGGAGGTAAAACCCTACGTCCTGCTTGATTAATATTGATGATATGGATAGTACAAGAGTAGATCTACCACGACATCAAGGAGGCTAAACCCTAGAAGCTAGCCTATGGTATGATTGTTGATGTGTATGTTGTATGTTCTATCGACTAGCCTGGCCTCGGTTTATATAATGCACCGGAGGCCTAGGATAACAAGAGTCCTAGCCGAATACGCCGGTGGGGAGAAGTCCTTGTCTTGATCGCCAAGTCTTGTGGAATCTTCCTTGTATGCGGCAGCCGTCCGAACTGGCCCATGAGTATACGGCCACGGGGGTCCTCGGCCCAATCTAATAGATCGGGAGACGACGTGGTGAGTACCCTCTAGTCTAGGACACCGTCACTCCCGCACACTCAGTCAAAAAACCTATCGACCCAACCTTGTGTGGCGCCCCTTCTCCCCTAGGGATGGCACAAGGTGAGGGGATTCCTTCCCATTGTGTGGCGCCCTTCCTCCCCTTTCAAACTATATATACTAGAGGCTTTTTTCACCTTTTGGACACACAAGTTTTGGAGCCTCCTCTAGTTCTCTAGTTCTAGTTGGTCCTAGTTGATCAATTAGAGCTTGACCTAGATCCTCTAATCCTCATAATTAGAAACCCAGTGTGGTTCTAATCTCCCCCCTCTAATTCTACAATGATGATTAGCTCTGGACGGCGAAGTGCTGCCAGATCATGAAGACTGTATGCATGCAACCAAGTAGAGAGGCCATGCTTTAGGTCTTCCATTTGAGGGATGGTTCGTGGGCGGTTCACGGGATCGTTCATCTGAAGGAAATATGCCCTAGAGGCAATAATAAAGTTGTTATTTATATTTCCTTATATCATGATAAATGTTTATTATTCATGCTAGAATTGTATTAACCGTAAACTTAGTACATGTCTGAATACATAGACAAAATGAGTGTCACTAGTATGCCTCTACTTGACTAGCTCGTTAATCAAAGATGATTAAGTTTCCTAGCCATGGACAAGAGTTGTCATTTGATGAACGGGATCACATCACTAGAGAATGATGTGATTGACTTGACCCATCCGTTAGCTTAGCACTATGATCGTTTAGTTTATTGCTATTTCTTTCTCCATAACTTATACATGTTCCTATGACTATGAGATTATGCAACTCCTGAATATTGTAGGAACACTTAGTATGCTATCAAATGTTACAATGTAACTGGGTGACTATAAAGATGCTCTACAGGTGTCTCCGATAGTGTTTGTTGAGTTGGCATAGATTGAGATTATGATTTGTCACTCCGTGTATCAGAGAGATATCTCTAGGCCCTCTCGATAATGCACATCACTATAAGCCTTGCAAGCAATGTGACTAATAAGTTAGTTGCGGGATGATGCATTATGGAACAAGTAAAGAAACTTGCCAGTAACGAGATTGAACTAGGTATTGAGATACCGACGATCGAATCTCGGGGAAGTAACATACCGATGATAAAGGGACCAATGTATGTTGTTATGCAGTTTGACCGATAAAGATATTTGTAGAATACGTAGGAACCAATATGAGCATCCAGGTTCCACTATTGGTTATTGACTGGAAGTGAGTCTCGGTCATGTCTACATAGTTCTCGAACCCGTAGGGTCCGCACACTTAACGTTCGATGACGATCGGTATTATGATTTTATGTGTTTTGATGTACCGAAGGTAGTTCGGAGTCCCGGATGTGATCACGGACATGACGAGGAGTCTCGAAATGGTCGAGATATAAAGATCGATATATTGGAAGGCTATGTTTGGACACCAGAATGGTTCCGGATGAGTTCGGGCATTTTTCGGAGTACCGGGAGGCTACCGGAACCCCTCGGGGAGTCAATGGGCCTTATTGGGCCTTAGTGGGAGAGAGGAGGAGGCGGCCAAGGTGGGGGTGCGCCCCCCAAGCCCAATCCTAATTGGGGTGGGGGGCCGCCCCCCTTTCCTTCTCTCCCTCTCCCTCTTCCTTCTTCTCCTACTCCAACTAGGAAGGGGGGAAACCTACTCCTACTGGGAGTAGGACTCCCCCCTTAGGCGCGCCCCATGAGGGATGACCCTCTCCTCCTCCCCCATTTTATGTACGGGGGAAGGGGGCACCCCATAGACACACAAGTTGATTGTTTAGCCGTGTGCGGTGCCCCCCTCCATAGAATTCCACCTCGGTCATATCGTTGTAGTGGTTAGGTGAAGCCCTGCATCGGTAACTTCATCATCACCGTCATCATGCCGTCATGCTGAGGAAACTCTCCCTCAGCCTCAACTAGATCAAGAGTACGAGGGACGTCACCGAGCTGAACGTGTGCAGATCACGGAGGTGCCGTGCGTTCGGTACTTGATCGGTTGGATCGCGAAGACGTTCGACTACATCAAACGCGTTTCATAATGCTTCCAGTTTCGGTCTACAAGGGTACGTAGACATACTCTTCCCTTCTCGTTTATATGCATCTCCTAGATAGATCTTGCGTGATCGTAGGAATTTTTTTGAAATACTGCGTTCCCCAACAGTGGCATCAGGGCCAGGTCTATGTGTAGATGTTATATGCACGAGTAGAACACAAAGGAGTTGTGGGCGTGGGTATTATACATATTGCTTGTCGTCACTAGTTGATTCTTGATTCAATGGTATTGTTGGATGAAGCGGCTTAGACCGACATTATGCGTACACTTACGCAAGACTGGTTCTATCGAAACAGGTGGCTAGTGGGTGTCTGTTTCTCCAACTTTAGTTGAATCAGATTCAATGAACAGGGTTCTTTCTGAAGATCAAAAAGCAATCACTATACCACATTGTGGTTTTTGATGCGTGGGTAAGAACGGTTCTTGCTAAGCCTGTAGCAGCCACGTAAAACTTGCAACAACAAAGTAGAGGACGTCTAACTTGTTTTTGCAGGGCATGTTGTGATGTGATATGGTCAAGACGTGATTATATAAATTGTTGTATGAGATGATCATGTTTTGTAACACAGTTATCGGCAACTGGCAGGAGCCATATGGTTGTCGCTTTATTGTATGAAATTCAATCGCCATGTAATTGCTTTACTTTATCACTAAGCGGTAGCGATAGTCGTAGAAGCAATAATTGGTGAGGCGACAACGATGCTACGATGGAGATCAAGGTGTCAAGCCGGTGACGATGGTGATCATGACGGTGATTTGGAGATTGAGGTCAAAGGCACAAGATGATGATGGCCTTATCATATCACTTATATTGATTGCATGTGATGTTTATCCTTTATACATCTTATTTTGCTTAGTACGGCGGTAGCACTATAAGATGATCTCTCACTAAATTTCAAGGTATAAGTGTTCTCCCTGAGTATGCACCGTTGCTACAGTTCGTTGTGCCGAGACACCACGTGATGATCGGGTGTGATAAGCTCTACGTTCACATACAACGGGTGCAAGCCAGTTTTGCACAAGCAGAATACTTGGGTTAAACTTGACGAGCCTAGCATATGCAGATATGGCTTCGGAATACTGAGACTGAAAGGTCGAGCGTGAATCATATAGTAGATATGATCAACATAGTATTGTTCACCATTGAAAACTACTCCATCTCACGTGATGATCGGACATGGTTTAGTTGATATGGATCACGTGATCACTTAGATGATTAGAGGGATGTTTATCTAAGTGGGAGTTCTTAAGTAATATGATTAATTGAACTTTAATTTATCATGAACTTAGTACATGAGTATTTTGCATGTCTATGTTGTTGTAGATATATGGCCCGTGCTGTTGTTCCGTTGAATTTTAATGCGTTCCTAGAGAAAGCTAAGTTGAAAGATGATGGTAGCAATTACACGGGTTGGGTCCGTAACTTGAGCATTATCCTCATTGCTGCACAGAAGAATTACGTCCTGGAAGCACCGCTGGGTGACAAACCTATTGCAGATGCTGCTGACAACGTTAAGAATGTCTGGCGGAGCAAAGCTGATGACTACTTGATAGTTCAGTGTGCCATGCTTTACGACTTAGAACTGGGACATCAACGACGTTTTGAACGTCATGGAGCATATGAGATGTTCTAGGAATTGAAGATAACATTTCAAGCAAATGTCCGGATTGAGAGATATGAAGTCTCCAATAAGTTCTACACAGCTGCAAAATGGAGGGGAATAGTTCTGTCAGTGAACATATACTCAGAATGTCTGGGTACCACAACCACTTGACTCAGCTGTGAGATAATCTTCTTGATTATAGTGTCATTGACAGAGTTCTTCGATCACTGCCACCAAGCTACAAGAGCTTCATAATGAACTATAATATGCAAGGGATGGATAAGACAATCCCCGAGCTCTTCGCAATGCTAAAGGGTGTGGAGGTAGAAATCAAGAAGGAGCATGAAGTGTTGATGGTCAACAAGACCACCAGTTTCAAGAAGAAGGGCAAAGGGAAGAAGGGGAACTTCAAGAAGAACAGCGAGCAAGTTACTGCTCAAGTGAAGAAACCCAAGTCTGGACCTAAGCCTGAGACTGAGTGCTTCTAATGCAAAGGGATTGCTCACTGGAAGCGGAACTGCCCCAAGTATTTGGCGGATAAGAAGGATGGCAAAGTGAAAGGTATATTTGATATACATGTTATTGATGTGTACCTTACTAATACTCGCAGTAGCGCCTGGGTATTTGATACTAGTTCTGTTGCTAATATTTGCAACTCAAAACAAGGGCTATGGATTAAGTGAAGATTGGCTAAGGACGAGGTGACGATGCACGTGGGAAATGGTTCCAAAGTCGATGTGATCGCCGTTGGCACGCTACCTCTACATCTACCTTCGGGATTAGTTTTAGACCTGAATAATTGTTATTTGGTGCCAACGTTAAGCATGAACATTATATCTGGATCTTGTTTGATGCGAGACGTTTATTCATTTAAATCAGAGAATAATGGTTGTTCAATTTATATGAGTAATATCTTTTATGGCCATGCACCCTTGATGAGTGGTCTATTTTTACTAAATCTTGATAGTAGTGATACACATATTCATAGTAATGAAAGCACCAATGTCGGTGTCAAAACCGGCGGATCTCGGGTAGGGGGTCCCGAACTGTGCATCTAGGCCGGATGGTAAC
The DNA here is from genome assembly GCF_018294505.1 of Triticum aestivum. NCBI lineage: Eukaryota > Viridiplantae > Streptophyta > Magnoliopsida > Poales > Poaceae > Triticum > Triticum aestivum. Next base: position 41,316,075 of record NC_057809.1, read on the forward strand.
AGGAGGCAAGGAACACGATGTTTTACCCAGGTTCGGGCCCTCTTGATGGAGGTAAAACCCTACGTCCTGCTTGATTAATATTGATGATATGGGTAGTACAAGAGTAGATCTACCACGAGATCAAGGAGGCTAAACCCTAGAAGCTAGCCTATGGTATGATTGTTGTATGATGAAGTTGTCCTACGGACTAAAACCCTCCGGTTTATATAGACACCGGAGAGGGTTAGGGTTACACCAAGTCAGTTACAATGGTAGGAGATCTTGAATATCCGCATCGCCAAGCTTGCCTTCCACGCCAAGGAAAGTCCCATCCGGACACGGGACGAAGTCTTCAATCTTGTATCTTCATAGTCCTGGAGTCCGGCTGAAGGTATAGTCCGGCTACCCGAACACCCCCTAGTCCAGGATTCCCTCAGTCACTACAATAAAAATACACTTCCGTGATGATACGTGTTTGTCACAGTAGGTCATGTTGTTTGTCATGCATGTACATCCATGACGATTTTATGACAGAATCAAGATAGTCATACCCGTGCTGTCGTAGAAGTGTTCCATGACATTACCAAAATTATCATCACGGAAGTGTCCACTTCCATGACGATAAATCGCGCGTCACAGAAGTGCTTTCGTCAAGGGTGACTGACACGTGGCATCCACCGTAACGGAATGCCGTTAAGCCATCGGGTCCAGTTTTGGATTCGATAACCCGTTAACAGCCCCGACCAATGCGGATTTTCCACGTGTAAAATCACCATTGGCTGGAGGAAACACGTGTCGGCTCACCGTTGGGACAGATGTCATCCACTCATTGGACACAAGGCGCCTATGATACGTCGACACGTGGCACGGCCCAAGAGAGGCCCATTCCTGTGAAAAAGCCGACCCGTTTGACTTGGTCAAAAGGTGGCGGCCCGGCCCATGGAAAGCCTGTTAATGGTCTGTTCGCTTATAGCCCATTTATAGCCCGCTAACCCAGGGCCTGTTACGACCTCTCCGAATTAGGCCCAGTACTGTCATCTGGGCCGTCCAATATGATTCCAGCCCCTTTTAACTTTCGGCCCATGTATGGACCATGACGTCTTTCAGCCCATATGAGGCCCTTTGTAACTCTTGGCCCATTAGCGGCCCGTGGTGAAACTGGCCCGTAATGAACAGTGTATCACTTCATACCCATTAATGGCCCATTATTCCATTGGGCCATTTCCAGCCCGGGTTATCTTTCGGCCTTCTCAGGGCCCATTTATTCTTGGGCTCATTTCCAGCATTCGGTTACTTACGGCCCGTTACTGTCATTTTCTGCTTGTGGGCCAAATTTAGCCCGTGGTTACAGTTGACCCGTTTGTGGCCCATTAATACGTTGGGCCTTTTTCATGTAAAAAAACCCATTGGGCTGTTTTCATAGAGTTATCAAATACGGCCTATTAACGGCCCGTTATGGTCCACGAATAGTACGACCCGTGATTGGAGAAATGATGATACGCCCCGTAGAAGGCCCATGGATCGTATGGCCCGTAAAAGGCCCATGGATCGTACGGCCCGTAGAAGGCCCATGGATCGATTGCACCTCCTGAACCTGGCGCAACTTTTCACTGCCGGCCGATTCTAGAAGGATATGCTAGGGTGATGGTGGATGAAATAACAGACGGATTTGAGGACCTCGAGCTTGACCACCCTACGGGTGAAAGGGAGACTCGGTTGGTTCTTGTCTGTTGACTCCATGCCTATGGCGGAAGGAGCTCATCAATCTTCCGAACTGGACGCCTCCGCCTCCTCCTCCTCCTCCTCCGGCGAGTTAGGGCACTCCGCCTCCTCCCCCGCCTCCTCCTCTGGCGAGTGATCAGGGCACTCAGCCTCCTTCTCCAGTGCGTGGCGGCACTCTGCCTCGCCAGCAAGGGCGGAAGAGACCCGCCGCCGCTCCGGCTGCTCCAGCGCGTCATAGTCCTTCTCCTCTGCCTTGTAAGTAAGGAAAGAAGATAGCCGTAGCTGCTCCGGCATCTAGCAGTATAGGCAGAGGCGGGAGGCAATACAAATTCGGTCCTTCTCTGAAGACTCCAGAGAAGTTACCATATGAGAGGACCCTGGAGGAAAACGCAAAGATCGTGCGAGCCGAAGTGACGAGCTTCTTTGAAGGGGTGAAAGCAAAGAAACATCCACCTCCGAAGGAGAAGATAGATCCAGTGAAAGCGAAGCGCACTGTAGCTGCCCTGAAGAAACCACCAAAGTCTACGCCAAAAGGCAAGTATGAGTGCATTATTGAAAGGTCATTTATCGAAGCGGAGCGGTCGGGAAGTATTGTCAGTGATCAAAGGTTAGCGAAACGACGAGCTGGGAAAAAATTGCCCAGCTCGGCGAACAGGCGAACCAATCGTGCCCCCCGCTCAAGGTGTCTAGCGATATCGTCGCTAATGATCCGAGGATGGTGCCCGGTTATACCAATCTTGGAGATTACCTGCCCGACGATGTACATTATGATTTCTTGGAGGTGGACGAACACAGATACGAGTACGGGAAGCCTCTCGTCAAAGATGAAAGATCTCTAACAACGATGATGCGAAGATCCCATGATTGGTACATGAAAACCTGCAGAGAGTCTGGGGGAGGAATATTTTGACGCTGAGAGTTAGCGAGGAGCATGACTGATACGTCTCCGTCGTATCTACTTTTCCAAACACGTTTTCCCTTGTTTTGGACTCTAACTTGCATGATTTGAATGGAACTAACCCGGAATGACGCTGTTTTCAGCAGAATTGCCATGGTGTTATTTATGTGCAGAAACAAAAGTTCTCGGAATGACCTAAAACTTCATGGAACATCTTTTCTGGAAATAATAAAAAATCCTTGCAAAAGATGAAGACCAGGGGGCCCACACCCTAGCCATGAGGGTGGGGGCGCGCCTGCCCCCCTAGGGCGCGCCCCCTAACTCGTGGGCCTCCTGGAGCTCCTCCGACCTCAACCCCAACTCTATATAATTGCTTTCGGGGAGAAAAAAAATGAGAGAGAGGGATTCATCGCGTTTTACGATATGGAGCCGCCGCCAAGCCCTAAAACCTCTCGGGAGGGCTGATCAGGAGTCCGTTCGGGGCTCCGGAGAGGGGAATCCGTCGCCATCGTCATCATCAACCATCCTTCATCACCAATTTCATGATGCTCACCGCCGTGCGTGAGTAATTCCATCGTAGGCTTGCTGGACGGTGATGGGTTGGATGAGATTTATCATGTAATTGAGTTAGTTTTGTTAGGGTTTGATCCCTAGTATCCACTATGTTCTGAGATTGATGTTGCTATGACTTCGCTATGCTTAATGATTGTCACTAGGGCCCGAGTGCCATGATTTCAGGTCTGAACCTATTATGTTTTCATCAATACATGAGAGTTCTTGATCCTATCTTGCAAGTCGATAGTCACCTATTATGTGTTATGATCCGTTAACCCCGAAGTGACAATAATCGGGATACTTACCGGTGATGATCGTAGTTTGAGGAGTTCATGTATTCACTATGTGTTAATGCTTTGGTCCGGTACTCTATTAAAAGGAGGCCTTAATATCCCTTAGTTTCCGCTAGGACCCCGCTGCCACGGGAGGGTCGGACAAAAGATGTCATGCAAGTTCTTTTCCATAAGCACGTATGACTATATTCAGAATACATGCCTACATTACATTGATGAATTGGAGCTAGTTCTGTGTCACCCTAGGTTATGACTGTTACATGATGAACCGCATCCGGCATAATTTTCTATCATCGATCCATTGCCTACGAGCTTTCCATATATTGTTCTTCGCTTATTTACTTTTCCGTTGCCATTGCTATCATCACTACAAAATACCAAAAACATTACTTTTGCTATCATTACCTTTTGCTACCATTACCACTACTATCATATTACTTTGCTACTAAATACTTTGCTGCAGATATTAAGTTTCTAGGTGTGGTTGAATTGACAACTCAGCTGCTAATACTTAAGAATATTCTTTGGCTCCCCTTGTGTCGAATCAATAAATTTTGGTTGAATACTCTACCCTCGAAACTTGTTGCGATCCCCTATACTTGTGGGTTATCAAGACTATTTTCTGGCGCCATTGCCGGGGAGCATAGCTCTATTCTTTGAGTCACTTGGGATTTATATCTGTTTATCATTATGAAGAACTTGAGAGATCCAAAAACCAAGATTTATCCCTCAACTACGAGGGGGGTAAGGAACTGCCATCTAGCTCTGCACTTGATTCACCTTCTGTTTTGAGTAAGCTTGCGACACCTAAACCTGCTTCTGCTATTCGTTCTGATATGGCGCATGTTATTGATGATGCCACTTCTGCTATGCATGATACTTATGATGAAACTACTTCTATGCTTGATACTACTGTGCCACTTGGTGAATTTCTTGATGAACAACTTGCTAGGGTTAGAGAGAATGAAAATATTGAATCTGATAATATTGATGGAAGTGATGATGAAGATTGAAGACTCTCCCTCTAATGAATATGAATCACCTATTATTCCTGAGGGTTATGTTTTTGAAAAAGAAGCTGCTCTAGCTATTTTAGCTTGCAAAGATAGATACGAGCTCAAGTGGTTATTAGCTAAATGGAAGCAGCAGTCTCTTAATGCTAGAATGAAACCTGACCCTGCTTTTGCTACTTCACCTATCTGTGTAACTGATAAGGATTATGAATTCTCTGTTGATCCTGATATAATTACTTTGGTTGAATCTGATCCTTTTTATGGCTATGAATCTGAAACTGTTGTGGCACATCTTACTAAACTAAATGATATAGCTACCCTATTCACTAATGATGAGAGAACTTGTTACTTTTATATTCTTAAAATATTTCCATTCTCATTAAAGGGTGATGCTAAGATATGATTTAATTCTCTTGATCCTGGTTGTGTGCGTAGTCCCCAGGATATGATTTATTACTTCTCTGCTAAATATTTCCCTGCTCATAAGAAACAAGCTGCTTTGAGGGATATATATAATTTTGTGCAAATTGAAGAAGAGAGTCTCCCACAAGTTTGGAGGAGGCTTCTCCAATTACTTAATGCTTTGCCTGATCATCCTCTTAAGAAAAATGCTTGATATCTTTTACAATGGACTAACCGATGCTTCCAGAGATTACCTGGATAGTTGTGCTGGTTCTGTTTTTAGGGAAAGAACACCGGATGAAGCTAAAATTCTATTGAATAATATGTTGACAAATGAAAATAACTGGACACTTCATGAGCCTATTCCTAAACCAACTCTGAAGAAAAGAGGTGTTCTATTTCTCAGTCCTGAAGATATGCAAGAGGCAAAGAAATCTATGAAAGAAAAAGGTATTAAAGCTGAAGATGTTAAGAATTTACCTTCTATTGAAGAAATACACGGTCTTAATTTATCACCTGTTGAAGAAACACACGATCTTAATCCATTACCTATTGAAGAAATACATGGTCTTGATAACCTGACACAGGTAGTAAAGGTAAATTCTCTCTATAGATATGATAAAGCTGAAATCCCATTTACTAAGTTTGCTAGCCCATGCTTAGATGAGTTTGATAATTTTATGGTGAAGCAAGAAGATTTTAATGCTTATTTTGGTAGACAATTGAAATACAATTCAAATATGCTTGAACACTTGGGTTATTATATGGCTAATGTCAAAGGTGAACTTAAACTTATTAGTAAACATGCTTCTATGGTCACCACTCAAGTAGAACAAGTACTTAAAGCTCAAAATGACTTGCTCAATGAATTGAATAGTAAGAAAAATGATAATGCTGTTAGAGTTATGACTAGAGGTGGTAGAGTGACTCAGGAACCTTTGTATCCCGAAGGCCACCCTAAGAGAATTGAGCAAGATTCTTAGAGAAATAATATAGATGCACCTAGTCCTTCTAAAAGGAAGAAATAGAAAAATGATAGGACTTTGCATGCTTCTAGTGAACCTGTTATTGAAACACCTAAGAATCCAAATGATATTTCTATTTCTGATGTTGAAACACAATCTGGTAGTGAACCTGAAACTAGTGATAATGTTAATGATAATGTTCATGTTGATGCTCAACCTAGCAATGATAATGATATAGAAATTGAACCTGCTGTTGATCTTGATAACCCACAATCAAAGAATCAACGTTATGATAAGAAAGACTTTGTTGCTAGGAAACACGGAAAGGAAAGAGAGCCTTGGGTTCAGAAACCCATGCCTTTTCCTCCCAAACCATCCAAGAAAAAGTATGATGAGGATTTTGAGCACTTTGCTGAAATGATTAGACTTATCTTTTTGCGTATGCGATTAACTGATATGCTCAAAATGAATCCTTATGCTAAGTACATGAAAGATATTGTTACAAATAAAAGAAAGATACCGGAAGCTGAAATTTCCACCATGCTAGGCTAATTATACTTTTAAGGGTGGAATACCAAAGAAACTTGGAGATCCAGGAGTACCAACTATACCATGCTCCATTAAAAGAAACTATGTTAAAACTGCTTTATGTTACTTGGAGCCGGTGGTAGTGTTATGCCTCTCTCTTTATATCGTAGACTTGATTTGAATAAGTTGACACCTACTGAAATATCTTTGCAAATGGCTGATAAATCAACTGCTATACCTGTCGGTATTTGTGAGGATGTGCCTGTTGTAGTTGCAAACGTTACTATTTTAACGGACTTTGTTATTCTTGATATTCTCGAGGACGATAATATGTCTATTATTCTTGGACGATCCTTTTTGAATACCGCAGGGGCTGTTATTGATTGCACTAAAGGCAATGTCACTTTTCATATTAATGGTAATGAGCATACGGTAATGCTACCTCTTGAGCACTGCGTTGGTTTTCCCCGCAGAGGAAGGGATGATGCAGCAAAGTAGCGTAAGTATTTCCCTCAGTTTTTGAGAACCAAGGTATCAATCCAGTAGGAGGCTACGCGCGAGTCCCTCGTACCTGCACAAAACAAATAAATCCTCGCAACCAACGCGAATAGGGGTTCTCAATCCCTACACAACCATTTACGAGAGTGAGATCTGATAGATATGATAAGATAATATTTTTGGTATTTTTTGTGATAAAGATGCAAAGTAAAATAAAGGCAAAGTAGAAAACAAAGGAAATAACTAAGTAGTAGGAGATTAATATGATAAAGATAGACCCGGGGGCCATAGGTTTCACTAGTGGCTTCTCTCGAGAGCATAAGTATTCTACGGTGGGTGAACAAATTACTGTTGAGCAATTGACAAAATTGAGCATAGTTTTTTTGACTATATACTGCAAGGCAACAGCCTCACAGTCAGAATTGAGCATAGTTATGAGAATATCTAGGTATGATCATGTATATAGGCATCACGTCTGAGACAAGTGGACCGACTCCTGCCTACATCTACTACTATTACTCCACTCATCGATCGCTATCCAGCATGCATCTAGAGTATTAAGTTAAAAACAGAGTAACGCCTTAAGCAAGATGACATGATGTAGAGGGATAAACTCATGCAATATGATGAAAACCCCATCTTGTTATCCTCGATGGCAACAATACAATACGTGCCTTGCTGCCCCTACTGTCACTGGGAAAGGACACCGCAAGATTGAACCCAAAGCTAAGCACTTCTCCCATTGCAAGAAAGATCAATCTAGTAGGCCAAACCAAACTGATAATTTGAAGAGACTTGCAAAGATAACCAATCATACATAAAAGAATTCAGAGAAGATTCAAATATTATTCATAGATAGACTTGATCCTAAACCCACAATTCATCGGTCTCAACAAACACACCGCATAAAGAAGATTACATCGAATAGTTCTCCACAAGAGAGGGGGAGAACATTGTATTGAGATCCAAAAAGAGAGAAGAAGCCATCTAGATAATAACTATGGACCCGTAGGTCTGAGGTAAACTACTCACACTTCATCGGAGGGGCTATGGTGTTGATGTAGAAGCCCTCCATGATCGATGCCCCCTCCGGCGGAGCTCCGGAACAGGCCCCAAGATGGGATCTCGTGGATACAGAAAGTTGCGGAGGTGGAATTAGGTTTTTGGCTCCGTATCTGATCGTTTGGGGGTACGTAGGTATATATAGGAGGAAGGAGTGCGTCGGTGGAGCAACAAGGGGCCCACGAGGGTGGAGGGCGCGCCTGGGGGGGGGGGGGTAGGCGCGCCCCCTACCTCATGGCCTCCTCTTTTGTGTCTTGACATAGGGTCCAAGTCTCCCGGGTCTTGTTCGTTGAGAAAATCACGTTCTCGAAGGTTTCATTCCGTTTGGACTCCGTTTGATATTCCTTTTCTTCGAAACCCTAAAACAGGCAAAAACAACAATTCTGGGCTGGGCCTCCGGTTAATAGGTTAGTCCCAAAAATAATATAGAAGTGGAAAATAAAGCCCAATAATGTCCAAAATAGTAGATAATATAGCATGGAGCAATCAAAAATTATATATACGTTGGAGACGTATCAAGCATCCCCAAGCTTAATTCCTGCTCGTCCTCGAGTAGGTAAATGATAAAAACAGAATGTTTGATGTGGAGTGCTACTTGGCATAATTTCAATGTAATTCTTCTTAATTGCGGTATGAATATTCAGATCCGAAATATTCAAGACAAAAGTTTAATATTGACATAAAAATAATAATACTTCAAGCATACTAACAAAGCAATTATGTCTTCTCAAAATAGCATGGCCAAAGAAAGTTATCCCTACAAAATCATATAGTCTGGCTATGCTCCATCTTCACCACACAAAATATTTAAATCATGCACAACCCCGATGACAACCAAGCAATTGTTTCATACTTTTGATATTCTCAAAACTTTTTCAATCTTCACGTAATACATGAGTGTGAGCCATGGACATAGCACTATAGGTGGAATAGAATGGTGGTTGTGGAGAAGACAAAAAGGGAGAAGATAGTCTCACATCAATACTAGGCGTATCAATGGGCTATGGAGGTGCCCATCAATAGACATCAATATGAGTGAGTACGGATTGCCATGCAACGGATGCACTAGAGCTATAAGCATATGAAAGCTCAAAAAGAAACTAAGTGGGTGTGCATCCAACTTGCTTGCTCATGAAGACCTAGGGCATTTTGAGGAAGCCCATCATTGGAATATACAAGCCAAGTTCTATAATGCAAAATTCCCACTAGTAAATGAAAGTGATAACATAGGAGACTCTCTATCATGAATATCATGGTGCTACTTTGAAGCACAAGTGTGGTAAAAGGATAGTAACATTGTCCCTTCTCTCTTTTTCTCTCAGTTTTTTGGGCCTTCTCTTTTTTTATGGCCTCTTTTTTTAATTATTTTTCATCCGGAGTCTCATCCCGACTTGTGGGGGAATCATAGTCTCCATCATCCTTTCCTCACTGGGACAATGCTCTAATAATGATGATCATCACACTTTTATTTTTCTTACAACTCAACAATTACAACTCGATACTTAGAACAAAATATGACTCTATATGAATGCCTCCAGCGGTGTACCGGGATATGCAATGAATCAAGAGTGATACGTATGAAATAATTATGAATGGTGGCTTTGCCACAAATACGATGTCAACTACATGAACATGCTAAGCAATATGACAGTGATGGAGTGTGTCATAATGAACGGAACGGTGGAAAGTTGCATGGCAATATGTCTCGGGATGGCTATGGAAATGCCATAATAGGTAGGTATGGTGGCTGTTTTGAGGAAGGTATATGGTGGGTTTACGGTACCGGCGAAAGTTGCGCGGTACTAGAGAGGCTAGCAATGGTGGAAGGGTGAGAGTGCGTATAATCCATGGACTCAACATTAGTCATAAAGAACTCATATACTTATTGCAAAAATCTACAAGTTATCAAAGCAAAGTATTACATGCATGCTCCTAGGGGGATAGATTGGTAGGAAAAGACCATCGCTCGTCCCCGGCCGCCACTCATAAGGAAGACAATCAAAAAATAAATCATGCTCCAACTTCATCACATAACGGTTCACCATACGTGCATGCTACGGGAATTACAAACTTTAACACAAGTATTTCTCAAATTCACAACTACTCAACCAGCACAACTTTAATATCACCATCTTTATATCTCAAAACAATTATCAAGCATCAAACTTCATATAGTATTCAACACACTCATAAGAAAGTTTTATTATTAATCTTGTATACCAAGCATATTTAGGATTTTAAGCAAATTACCATGCTATTTAAGACTCTCAAAATAATATAAGTGAAGCATGAGAGATCAATAGTTTCTATAAAACAAATCCACCACCATGCTCTAAAAGATATAAGTGAAGTACTAGAGCAAAACTATATAACTCAAAAGATATAAGCGAAGCACATAGAGTATTCTAACAAATTCCAAATCATGTATGGCTCTCTCAAAAGGTGTGTACAGCAAGGATGATTGTGGTAAACTAAAAATTAAAGACTCAAATCATACAAGACGCTCCAAGCAAAACACATATCATGTGGCGAATAAAAATATAGCTCCAAGTAAAGTTACCGATAGAAGTAGACGAAAGAGGGGATGCCTTCCGGGGCATCCCCAAGCTTTGGCTTTTAGGTGTCCTTAGATTATTTTGGGGGTGCCATGGGCATCCCCAATCTTAGGCTCTTGCCACTACTTGTTCCATAATCCTTCAAATCTTTACCCAAAACTTGAAAACTTCACAACACAAAACTGAAAGTAGAAAATCTCGTGAGCACCGTTAGCGAAAGAAAACAAAAGACAACTTCAAGGTACTGTAATGAACTCATTATTTATTTATATTGGTGTTATACCTACTGTATTCCAACTTCTCTATGGTTTATAAACTATTTTACTAGCCATAGATTTATCAAAATAAGCAAACAACACATGAAAAACAGAATCTGTCAAAAACAGAACAGTCTGTAGTAATCTGTAGCTAGCACAATATCTGGAAGCCCAAAAATTATAAAATAAATTGCTGGACGTGAGGAATTTATATATTAATCATCTGCAAAAATAATTAACTAAATAGCACTTTCCAAATAAAAATTACAGCAGTTCTTGTGATCTCTAAAGTTTCTGTTTTTTACAGCAAGTGTAACAAGACTTTCCCCAAGTCTTCCCAACAGTTCTACTTGGCACAAACACTAATTAAACACAAAAAAACACAATAAAAAAGAAGCTAGATAAATTATTTATTACTAAACAGGAGCAAAAAGTAAGGAATAAAAATAAAATTGGGTTGCCTCCCAACAAGCGCCATCGTTTAACGCCCCTAGCTAGGCATAACAAGCAAGGATAGATCTAGGTATTGCCATCTTTGGTAGGCAACCCATAAGTGGATCTCATAATAGATTCATAAGGTAATTTAATTTTATTTCTAGGAAAGTGTTCCATGCCTTTCCTTAATGGAAATTGGAATCTAATATTTCCTTCCTTCATATCAATAATTGCACCAATCGTTCTAAGGAAAGGTCTACCAAGAATAATAGGACATGAAGTATTGCAATCTATGTCAAGAACAATAAAATCTATGGGCGCATAATTCCTATTTGCAACAATAAGAACATCATTAATTCTTCCCATAGGTTTCTTAATAGTGGAATCCGCAAGGTGCAAGTTTAAAGAGCAATCATCAAAATCACGGAAACCTAACAAATCACACAAAGTCTTTGGAATCATGGAAACACTAGCACCCAAATCACATAAATCATAGCATTCATGATCTTTAATTTTAATTTTAATAGTTGGTTCGCACTCATCATAAAGCTTTCTAGGGATAGAAACTTCCAGTTCAAGTTTTTCTTCATAAGATTGCATCAAGGCATCAATGATATGTTTAGTAAACGCTTTATTTTGACTATAAGCATGAGGAGAATTTAGCACAGATTGCAAAAAGGAAATACAATCAATCAAAGAGCAATTTTCATAGTTAAATTCCTTGAAATCCATAATAGTGGGTTTAGCAACATCTAGGGTTTTAATTTCTTCAATCCCACTTTTATCAATTTTAGCATCAAGATCAACAAATTCTGAATTCTTGGAACGCCTTCTAGGTAAAGGTGGATCATATTTAGTCCCATCATTATCAAGATTCATATTTCAAAACAAAGATTCAATAGGGGACACATCAATAACTTTTAGATCTTCATCTTTATTTTCGTAGCAACTAGAAGAGCACGCTCTTATAAAGGCATCTTTCTTAGCACGCATCCTAGCGGTTCTTTCTTTGCACTCATCAATGGCAATTCTCATGGCTTTGAGAGACTCATTGACATCATGCTTAGGTGGAATAGATCCAAGTTTCAAAGAATCAACATCAAGAGAAATTCTATCAACATTCCTAGCCAACTCATCAATCTTAAGCAATTTTTCTTCAATCAAAGCATTAAAATTCTTTTGCAAAGTAATAAATTCTTTAATATTAGATTCAAAATCAGAGGGCATCTTATTATAATTTCCATAAGAATTGTTGTAGGAATTACCATAATTATTAGAGGGGTTACTAGGATAAGGCCTAGGATTAAAATATCCTGTATACGCATTGTTACCAAAATTGTTCCTACCAACAAAATTCACATCCATAGATTCATTATTATTCTCAATCAAAGTAGACAAGGGCATGTCATTAGGATCAGAAGAAACACTCTTATTAGCAAATAATTTCATAAGTTCATCCATCTTTCCACTCAAAACATTAATTTCTTCTATCGCATGCACCTTTTTATTAGTAGATCTTTCAGTATGCCATTGAGAATAATTAACCATAATATTATCTAGGAGATTAGTAGCTTCTCCTAAAGTTATTACCATAAAAGTGCCTCCCGTGGCCGAATCTAAAAGATTTCTAGAAGCAAAATTCAATCCGGCATAAATTATTTGTATAATCATCCACAAATTTAAACCATGAGTAGGGCAATTACGTATCATTAGTTTCATTCTCTCCCAAGCTTGTGCAACATGTTCATGATCAAGTTGGTTAAAATTCATAATATCATTTCTAAGAGAGATGATCTTAGCGGGAGGAAAATACTTAGAGATAAAAGCATCTTTACACTTGTTCCATGAATCAATACTATTTTTAGGCAAAGACAAAAACCAAGCTTTAGCACGATCTCTAAGCGAAAAAGGAAATAGCTTCAATTTACGAATATCATTATCCACATCTTTATTCTTTTGAATATCACACAAATCAACGAAGCTATTTAGATGGGTAGCGACATCTTCACTAGGAAGGCCAGAAAATAGATCTTTCATGACAAGGTTCAGTAAAGCAGTATTAATTTCACAAGATTCAGCATCGGTAAGAGGAGCAATCGGAGTGCTAATAAAATCATTGGTGTTGGTATTGGTGAAGTCACACAGTTTAGTATTATCTTGAGCCATCGCGACAAGCAAGCAAACTAACACACAAGCAACAAGCAAGCTGGCAAAAAGAGGCAAATAGAGAAAGAGATGGAGGATAGAGAGAGAGAGAGGGCGAATAAAACGGCAAGGGTGAAGTGGGGGAGAGGAAAACGGGAGGCAAATGGCAAATAATGTAATGCGGGAGATAAGGGTATGTGATGGGTACTTGGTATGTTGACTTTTGCGTAGACCTCCCCGGCAACGGCGCCAGAAATCCTTCTTGCTACCTCTTGAGCACTGCGTTGGTTTTCTCCGAAGAGGAAGGGATGATGCACCAAAGTAGTGAAAGTATTTCCCTTAGTTTTTGAGAACCAAGGTATCAATCCAATAGGAGGCTACGCGCGAGTCCCTCGTACCTGCACAAAACAAATAAATCCTCGCAACCAACGCGAATAGGGGTTGTCAATCCCTACACGGCCACTTACGAGAGTGAGATCTGATAGATATGATAAGATAATATTTTTGGTATTTTTTGTGATAAAGATGCAAAGTAAAATAAAGGCAAAGTAGAAAACAAAGGAAATAACTAAGTAGTACGAGATTAATATGATAAAGATAGACCCAGGGCCATAGGTTTCGCTAGTGGCTTCTCTCGAGAGCATAAGTATTCTACGGTGGGTGAACAAATTACTGTTGAGCAATTGACAGAATTGAGCATAGTTATGAGAATATCTAGGTATGATCATGTATATAGGCATCACGTCCGAGACAAGTAGACCGACTCCTGCCTGCATCTACTACTATTACTCCACTCATCGACCGCTATCCAACATGCATCTAGAGTATTAAGTTAAAAATAGAGTAACGCCTCAAGCAAGATGACATGATGTAGAGGGATAAACTCATGCAATATGATGAAAACCCCATCTTGTTATCCTCGATGGCAACAATACAATACGTGCCTTGCTGCCCCTACTGTCACTGGGAAAGGACACCGCAAGATTGAACCCAAAGCTAAGCACTTCTCTCATTGCAAGAAAGATCAATCTAGTAGGCCAAACCAAACTGATAATTCGAAGAGACTTGCAAAGATAACCAATCATACATAAAAGAATTCAGAGAATATTCAAATATTATTCATAGATAGACTTGATCCTAAACCCACAATTCATCGGTCTCAACAAACACACCGCAAAAAGAAGATAACGTCGAAAAGTTCTCCACAAGAGAGGAGGAGAACATTGTATTGAGATCCAAAAAGAGAGAATAAGCCATCTAGCTAATAACTATGGACCCGTAGGTCTGAGGTAAACTACTCACACTTCATCGGAGGGGCTATGGTGTTGATGTAGAAGCCCTCCATGATCGATGCCCCCTCCGGCGGAGCTCCGGAATAGGCCCCAAGATGGGATCTCATGGATACAAAAAGTTGCAGCGGTGGAATTAGGTTTTTGGCACCGTATCTGGTCGTTTGGGGGTACGTAGGTATATATAGGAGGAAGGAGTGCGTTGGTGGAGCAACAGGGGGCCCACGAAGGTGGAGGGCGCGCCTGGGGGGGGGGGTAGGCGCACCCCCTACCTCGTGGCCTCCTCTTTTGTGTCTAGACGTAGGGTCCAAGTCTCCCAGGTCTTGTTCGTTGAGAAAATCACGTTCCCGAAGGTTTCATTCCGTTTGGACTCTGTTTGATATTGCTTTTCTTCGAAACCCTAAAACAGGCAAAAACAGCAATTCTGGGTTGGGCCTCTGATTAATAGGTTAGTCCCAAAAATAATATAAAAGTGAAAAATAAAGCCCAATAATGTCCAAAACAGTAGATAATATAGCATGGAGCAATCAAAAATTATAGATACATTGGAGACATATCAGGTACACTTTCCGAGGAAACAACCTCAAGTTCATAGTATCAACTCTATTGGAAAAATTCCATCGATTATATTTGGAGGTTTTGAATTTCCTCTTCCTACTATCAAGAATAAATATGATATTCTTATTATTGGGGATGTGCATATCCCCATTGAGGTAACCTAGTGTTATTCGAAATTTTTCCGGTTCCATGTTATTCGGAATGAGTTTGTTAACAAGACTTGATCAACCTTGTTAGTGGATTCATTTTGATGATCATGAGATGGATGAAACTAGAAGGCACAACCTTCTGTACCCTCCTTTTACTTTCTGTTATTCATATTAAATAAAATAAAATAGTATTTTCTATTTGTTATCTGAATTATCCATGCAATATAAAAATACCCCGAAAATAAAAGTTCTCCAAATGCCCTGAAATTTAAATAAGATTTTTTCTGGAATATTTGAGAATATTTGGCACCAAGAACACAGCACGGGGGGCATCCACCTGGCCACGAGGGTGGAGGGCACGCCCTACCCCCTAGGCGCGCCCCCTGCCTCGTGGGCCCACGGTGGCCCTCCTCCACTTATTCCTGCACCCACACACTTCTTCTTCCTCCCACAAACACGAATATCCAGCTCAAGCATGAGTTCTAGCTCATTTTGCTGCCATTTTCGATCTCCTTGCTCAAAGCACCTCTCACAAAACTGCTTGGGGAGATTGTTCCTTGGTATGTGACTCCTCCATTGGTCCAATTAGTTTTTGTTCTAGTGCTTTATTCATTGCAAATTTTTGCTTCTTAGGTGACCCTGTTCTTGAGCTTGCATGTCAAATTTATATGGTCAAAAGTAGTTTTGATGCATGATATAGGCTCTAGGAACTTGTAGGAGTAGTTGCTATCAATTTTATTGAGTTTGATTCACTTTTATTTTAAAGTTACTAAAAATTTCAGAATTTTTCAGAAAATAATGAAGAGATTTTTGAGGGGCTCATCGAGCCGAAGATCGAAGGAAAAGCAAAATGAAGAAGCAAAGAAGTCCAAATATAATCTGCTTCGCACCGCAGAGGTTCGGCCGTGTGAATGGCCTTCCGATGATTTCTTGAGGAGCATTTGGGATTTATGATGATTTTTATGAATTAGCTGAGAATGCAGGCCTCACCGCCTTCCTCCACGACCAACGCGAACAGTATCTCTTACTCACAAATATCTTTGTGCAAAACTTTCATTTCCATGCTAGGAGCTCACCACCTACGGTGGAGTTTTATTTATATGATGAGCATAAGGAGATGTCACTTTATGATTTTTGTCGGGTTTGTTTGAGCCCTTTCGAGGGCACGATAGAGGAACCACATCGCGGTGATGTGGATGGGTTTATTGATACCATCACTGTAGGGGAAATGAGGAAGGTTTCCGATGCACGAATGACTAGCATACATTTTCCTGTTCTACGCTACTTTGCAATATTTTCTAGTCGTTGCTTAATTGGTCGCGGAAACTATGGAAACCTTAGTGTTCCTGATATTATTATTTTGTTCCACAGTTTATTCTCTAATAACTCTGTTAGTATGGGCGGTATTATTGCTAAACGGTTAAGTCTGAACCGTACAAAGGGCCCCATCTTTGGAGGCATCTATGCTTCACGCCTAGCTGCACATTTTAACATACCTATTAGGCATTATGAGAAGGAAGAAAAATTGCTGCCCCGTGTTTATTTAGATTATAAGAGGATGGTGGCAGACGATTTTATTATTAAGAATAGGGAAGGGGAGCTTAAATACAAATTGTTCTTTCATAAACATCATTCTGAGACTATTACCCTGCCTGCTCCTTCCTTGTTCGATTTATCTGCAGGCCAGTACCTTGTTCCGTTTGAGGCTATTCACGCCTACCGGAATCCTACATCAGCCACAGAGCCAGAGTCTGAACCACAAGTTGATCCTCCACGACAGTCTAATTACCATTGAGATCCGAAGATGATTGCCAACCAGTGGCAATCAGAGTCTTCTTCTTCGCAGTACGACCCCAACTATTACTATGGATATCCGCCAGGCCAACCATGGCCATAGACCAACTTAGGCCAAAAGCCTAAGCTTGGGGGAGTACGTATTTCCCACCGACATTATATTCATGTTCACACACTGATTGCTAGATGTCGGTGCTCATACTTTTTCATTGTATCATCCATGCTAGTTTATTTCCTTTTTATGCTTTCTTCTTCTGTGTTTAATAAACCTTAAGAAAAAACAAAAAAAATTAGTTGTAGTTTTTAATTAGTTTACTTTCCATGCTTGTAGTAGTAATTAAAAAGAAAACCCAAAAAGATTTCATGTTCTTCTTTTGCTTGTTGGGAGCTTTCCCGTGTAAATAGTTTTATTTCTTTTCTTTGGGGGTCGACAAGAGAAGACCATAATTAAATTGTTGAAGTGGCTCTTATATGCATTATTGTTGATCTGACAAAAGAGCCCATATTGCCTTGTCTTCTCATGTTTATTGAATGCTTGCAGATTCCAGCTTAGTCCAATGCACGTGCACTATTATTATTATTCACATCGTTTGGTCATGTAGGTGAAAGGCAATTATGACGATATATGATGGACTGATTGAGATGAGAAAAGCTGGTATGAACTCGGCCTCTCTTGTTTTTTAAATATGATTAGTTCATCATTCCTGATTCAGCCTATTATGAATAAACATGTTTGCAATGACAACTAGAGATCATAGTTTCTTGTGCCATGCTTGATTAGCTAGGAGCTTATAATGGTTTACCTTGCGTGCCAACATGCTATTAAAATGGTTGTGACGTGGTATGATAGGGTGGTATCCTCCTCTAAATGATTTAAGTGACTTGACTTGGCGCATGTTCATGTTGGGGAACGTAGCAGAATTTTAAAATTTTCTATGCATCACCAAGATCAATCTA
Organism: Triticum aestivum; assembly: GCF_018294505.1. Taxonomy (NCBI): domain Eukaryota; kingdom Viridiplantae; phylum Streptophyta; class Magnoliopsida; order Poales; family Poaceae; genus Triticum; species Triticum aestivum. The sequence goes on from NC_057809.1 coordinate 41,334,129, forward strand.
TGGAGTCTTCTAGCAACGAGGGAGAAAGGAGTGCATCTACATACCCTTGTAGATCGCGCGCGAAAGCGTTCAAGAGAACGGGGTTGATGGAGTTGTACTCGTCGTGATCCAAATCACCGATGACCTAGCGCCGAACGGACGGCACCTCCGCGTTCAACACACGTACTGTTGGGAAGACATCTCCTCCAAATTGATCCAGCAAGGGGGAAGGAGAGGTTGATGAAGATCCAGCAGCACGACGGTGTGGTGGTGGAAGCAACGGTGATCTCGGCAGGGCTTCGCCAAGCTCAGGGAGAGGGAGTAGTGTCACGGGAGGGAGAGAGAGGCGCCAGGGGCTAGGGTGCGGCTGCCCTCCCTACCCCCACTATAAATAGGGTCCCTAGGGGGGCGCCGGCCCTAGGAGATCCAATCTCCAAGGGGGGCGGCGGCCAAGGGGGTGGCTTGCCCCCCAAGCCAAGTGGGGCGCCCCCACCCCTAGGGTTTCCAAGGCGCAGGGGGAGGCCCAAGGGGGGCGCACCAGCCCACTAGGGGCTGGTTCCCCTCCCACTTTAGCCCATGGGGCCCTCCGGGATAGGTGGCCCCACCCGGTGGACCCCCGGGACCCTTCCGGTGGTCCCGGTACAATACCGATTACCCCCGAAACTTTCCCGATGGTCGAAACTTGTCTTCCTATATATAAATCTTCACCTCCGGACCATTCCGGAACTCCTCGTGACGTTCAGGATCTCATCCGGGACTCCGAACAACTTTCGGGTTACCGTATACTAATATCTCAACAACCCTAGCGTCACCGAACCTTAAGTGTGTAGACCCTACGGGTTCGGGAGACAAGCAGACATGACCGAGACAACTCTCCGGTCAATAACCAACAGCGGGATCTGGATACCCATGTTGGCTCCCACATGCTCCTCGATGATATCATCGGATGAACCACGATGTCGAGGATTCAATCAATCCGTATACAATTCCCTTTGTTAATCGGTACGTTACTTGCCCGAGACTCGATCGTCGATATCCCAATACCTCGTTCGATCTCGTTACCGGCAAGTCACTTTACTCGTACCGTAATGCATGATCCCATGATCAACCACTTGGTCACATTGAGCTCATTATGATGAAGCATTACTGAGTGGGCCCAGAGATACCTCTCTGTCATACGGAGTGACAAATCCCAGTCTCGATTCGTGCCAACCCAACAGACACTTTCGGAGATACCCGTAGTGTACCTTTATAGTCACCCAGTTACGTTGTGACGTTTGGCACACCCAAAGAACTCCTGCGGTATCCGGGAGTTGCACAATCTCATGGTCTAAGGAAATGATACTTGACATTCGGAAAAGCTATAGCAAACGAACTACACGATCTTTGAGCTATGCTTAGGATTGGGTCTTGTCCATCACATCATTCTCCTAATGATGTGATCCCGTTATCAATGACATCCAATGTCCATAGTCAGGAAACCATCACTATCTTTTGATCAACGAGCTAGTCAACTAGAGGCACACTAGGGACGTGTTGTGGTCTATGTATTCACACATGTATTACGATTTCCGGATAACACAATTATAGCATGAACAATAGACAATTATCATGAACAAAGAAATATAATAATAACCATTTTATTATTGCCTCTAGGGCATATTTCCAACAGTCTCCCACTTGCACTAGAGTCAATAGTCTAGTTACATTGTGATGAATCGAACACCCATTCAGTTCTGGTGTTGATCATGTTTTTCTCTAGGGAGAGGTTTAGTCAACGGATCTGCCACATTCAGGTCCGTATGTACTTTACAAATATCTATGTCTCCATTTTGAACACTTTCACGAATGGAGTTGAAGCGATGCTTGATATGCCTGGTCTTCCTGTGAAACCTGGGCTCCTTGGCAAGGGCAATAGCTCCAGTGTTGTCACAGAAGAGAGTCATCGGGGCCAACGCATTGGGTATGACTCCTAGGTCGGTAATGAACTCCTTCACCCAGATTGCCTCTTGTGCTGCCTCCGAGGCTGCCATGTACTCTGCTTCACATGTAGATCCCGCCACAACGCTTTGCTTGCAACTGCACCAGCTTACTGCCCCACCATTCAAAATATACACGTATCCAGTTTGTGACTTAGAGTCATCCAGATCTATGTCGAAGCTAGCATCGATGTAACCCTTTACGACGAGCTCTTCGTCACCTCCATAAACAAGAAACATATCCTTAGTCCTCTTCAGGTACTTCAGGATATTTTTGACCGTTGTCCAGTGTTCCATGCCGGGATTACTTTGGTACCTTCCTACCAAACTTACAGCAAGGTTTACATCAGGTCTGGTACACAACAAAGCATACATGATAGACCCTATGGCCGAGGCATAGAGGACGACACTCATCTTTTCTCTATCTTTTGCCGTGGTCGGGCATTGAGCCGTGCTCAATCTCGTACCTTGCAATACAGGCAAGAACCCCTTCTTTGACTGATCCATTTTGAACTTCTTCAATATCTTCTCAAGGTACGTACTCTGTGAAAGACCAATGAGGCGTCTCGATCTATCTCTATAGATCTTGATGCCTAATATATAAGCAGCTTCTCCAAGATCCTTCATTGAAAAACACTTGTTCAAATAGGCCTTTATGCTTTCCAAGAATTCTATATCATTTCCCATCAATAGTATATCATCCACATACAATATGAGAAATGCTACATAGCTCCCACTCACTTTCTTGTAAATGCAGGCTTCTCCATAAGTCTGCGTAAACCCAAACGCTTTGATCATCTCATCAAAACGAATGTTCCAACTCCGAGATGCTTGCACCAGCCCATAAATCGAGCGTTGGAGCTTGCACACCTTGTCAGCATTCTTAGGATCGACAAAACCTTCCAGCTGCATCATATACAATTCTTCCTTAAGGAAACCATTAAGGAATGCCGTTTTGACGTCCATTTGACATATCTCATAATCATAGAATGCGGCAATTGCTAACATGATTCGGACGGACTTCAGCTTCGCTACGGGTGAGAAAGTCTCATCGTAGTCAACCCCTTGAACTTGTCGATAACCCTTAGCGACAAGCCGAGCTTTATAGATGGTTACATTACCATCCGCGTCTATCTTCTTGTTAAAGAACCATTTATTTTCTATGGCTCGCCGATCATCGGGCAAGTCAGTCAAAGTCCATACTTCGTTTCCATACATGGATCCTATCTCGGATTTCATGGCTTCCAGCCATTTGTCGGAATCTAGGCCCGCCATCGCTTCTTCATAGTTCGAAGGTTCACCATTGTCTAACAACATTATTTCCAAGACAGGGTTGCCGTACCACTCTGGTGCGGAACGTGTCCTTGTGGGCCTACGAAGTTCAGTAGTAACTTGATCTGAAGTTTCATGATCATCATCATTAACTTCCTCTCTAGTCGGTGCAGGCACCTTAGGAACATTTTCTTGAGCTGCACCACTTACCGGTTCAAGAGGTAATACTTCATCTAGTTCTACTTTCCTCACACTTATTTCTTTCGAGAGAAACTCTTTCTCTAGAAAGGACCCATTCTTGGCAACAAAGATCTTGCCTTCGGATCTGAGGTAGAAGGTATACCCAATAGTTTCTTTAGGGTATCCTATGAAGATGCATTTTTCCGATTTGGGTTTGAGCTTTTCAGGTTGAAGTTTCTTGACATAAGCATCGCATCCCCAAACTTTTAGAAACGACAGCTTAGGTTTCTTCCCAAACCATAATTCATATGGTGTCATCTCAACGGATTTCGATGGAGCCCTATTTAAAGTGAATGCGGCAGTCTCTAAAGCATAGCCCCAAAATGACAGCGGTAGATCGGTAAGAGACATCATAGATCGCACCATATCCAATAGAGTGTGATTACGACGTTCGGACACACCATTACGCTAAGGTGTTCCAGGCGGCGTGAGTTGTGAAACTATTCCACATTTTCTTAAGTGTGTGCCAAATTCGTGACTCAAGTATTCTCCCCGACGATCTGATCGCAAGAACTTGATTTTCCTATCACATTGATTCTCAACCTCGCTTTGAAATTCCTTGAACTTTTCAAAGGTCTCAGACTTGTGTTTCATTAAGTAGACATACCCATATCTACTCAAGTCATCAGTGAGGGTGAGAACATAACGATAGCCACCGCGAGCCTCAACACTCATTGGACCACACACATCAATATGTATGATTTCGAATAAGTTGGTTTCTCGCTCTATTGTTCCTGAGAACGGAGTCTTGGTCATTTTACCCATGAGGCATCGTTCGCACGTGTCAAATGATTCGTAATCAAGAGACTCCAAAAGTCCATCTGCATGGAGCTTCTTCATGCGTTTGACACCTATGTGACCAAGGCGGCAGTGCCACAAGTATGTGGGCCTATCATTATCAACCTTACATCTTTTGGTATTCACACTATGAATATGTGTAACATTACGCTCGAGATTCATTAAGAATAAACCATTCACCAATGGAGCATGACCATAAAACATATCTCTCATATAAATAGAACAACCATTATTCTTGGATTTAAATGAGTAGCCATCTTGAATTAAACAAGATCCTGATACAATGTTCATGCTCAAAGCTGGCACTAAATAACAATTATTGAGGTTTAAAACTAATCCCGTAGGTAAATGTAGAGGCAGCGTGCCGACGGCGATCACATCGACCTTGGAACCATTCCCGACGCGCATCGTCACCTCGTCCTTCGCCAGTCTCAGCTTATTCCGCAGCTCCTGCTTTGAGTTACAAATGTGAGAAACTGCACCGGTATCAAATACCCAGGAGCTACTACGAGTACTAGTAAGGTACACATCAATTACATGTATATCACATATACCTTTAGTGATGCCGGCCTTCTTGTCCGCTAAGTATTTGGGGCAGTTCCGCTTCCAGTGACCACTTCCCTTGCAATAAAAACACTCAGTCTCAGGCTTGGGTCCATTCTTTGGCTTCTTCCCGGCAGCTTTCTTACCAGGCGCGGCAACTCCCTTGCCGTCCTTCTTGAAATTCTTCTTACCCTTGCCTTTCTTGAACTTAGTGGTTTTATTCACCATCAACACTTGATGTTCCTTTTTGATTTCCACCTCTGCTAATTTCAGCATTGAATATACCTCAGGAATGGTCTTTTCCATCCCCTGCATTTTGAAGTTCATCACAAAGCTCTTGTAGCTCGGTGGAAGCGACTGAAGGATTCTGTCAATGACCGCGTCATCCGGGAGATTAACTCCCAGCTGAGTCAAGCGGTTATGCAACCCAGACATTTTGAGTATGTGCTCACTGACAGAACTATTTTCCTCCATCTTACAGCTGAAGAACTTGTCGGAGACTTCATATCTCTCGACCCGGGCATGAGCTTGGAAAACCATTTTCAGCTCTTCGAACATCTCATATGCTCCGTGTCTCTCAAAACGCTTTTAGAGCCCCGGTTCTAAGATGTAAAGCATGCCGCACTGAACGAGGGAGTAATCATCAGCACGTGACTGCCAAGCGTTCATAACATCTTGGTTCTCTGGGATGGGTGCGTCACCTAGCGGTGCTTCTAGGACATAATCTTTCTTGGCAACTATGAGGATAATCCTCAGGTTCCGGACCCAGTCCGTATAGTTGCTGCCATCGTCTTTCAGCTTGGTTTTCTCTAGGAACGCGTTGAAGTTGAGGGCAACATTAGCGTGGGCCATTTGATCTACAAGACATAGTGTAAAGATTTTAGACTAAGTTCATGATAATTAAGTTCATCTAATCAAATTATTCAATGAACTCCCACTCAGATAGACATCCCTCTAGTTATCTAAGTGAAACATGATCCGAGTTAACTAGGCCGTGTCCGATCATCACGTGAGACGGACTAGCCAACATCGGTGAACATCTTCATGTTGATCGTATCTTCTATACGACTCATGCTCGACCTTTCGGTCTTCCGTGTTCCGAGGCCATGTCTGTACATGCTAGGCTCGTCAAGTCAACCTAAGTGTATTGCGTGTGTAAATCTGGCTTACACCCGTTGTATTCGAACGTTAGAGTCTATCACACCTGATCATCACGTAGTGCTTAGAAACATCGAACCTTCGCAATGGTGCATAGTTAGGGGGAACACTTTCTTGAAATTATTACGAGGGATCATCTTATTTAAGCTACCGTCCTTCTAAGCAAATAAGATGTAAAACATGATAAACATCACATGCAATCAAATAGTGACATGATATGGCCAATATCATTTGCTCCTTTTGATCTCCATCTTCGGGGCTTCATGATCATCGTTGTCACCGGCATGACACCATGATCTCCATCATCATGATCTCCATCATTGTGTCTTCTTGAAGTTGTCTCGTCATCTATTACTTCTACTACTACGGCTAATGCTTTAGCAATTAAGTAAAGTAATTACATGACGTTTATGTTGATACGTAGGTCATAAATAAATAAAGACAACTCCTATGGCTCTTGCCGGTTGTCATACTCATCGACATGCAAGTTGTGATTCCTATTACAAGAACATGATCAATCTCATACATCACATATATCATTCATCACATCCTTTTAGCCATATCACATCACACGGCACATGCTGCAAAAACAAGTTAGACGTCCTCTAATTGTTGTTGCAAGTTTTTACATGGCTGCTATAGATTTCTAGCAAGAACATTTCTTACCTACGCCAAAACCACAACGTGATATGCCAATTTCTATTTACCCTTCATAAGGACCCTTTTCATCGAATCCGATCCGACTAAAGTGGGAAAGACAGACACCCGCCAGCCACCTTATGCAACTAGTGCATGTCAATCGGTGGAACCAGTCTCACGTAAGCGTACGTGTAAGGTCGGTCCGGGCCGCTTCATCCCATGATGCCGCCGAATCAAGATAAGACTAGTAACGGCAAGCAAATTGACAATATCGACGCCCACAACTGCTTTGTGTTCTACTCGTGCATAGAAACTACGCATAGACCTAGCTCATGATGCCACTGTTGGGGAACGTAGCAGAATTTAAAAAATTTCTATGCATCACCAAGATCAATCTATGGAGTCATCTAGCAACGAGGGAGAAAGTAGTGCATCTACATACCCTTGTAGATCGCGCGCGGAAGCGTTCAAGAGAACGGGGTTGATGGAGTCGTGCTCGTCGTGATCCAAATCACCGATGACCTAGCGCCAAACGGACGACACCTCCGCGTTCAACACACGTACGGTTGGGAAGACGTCTCCTCCAACTTGATCCAGCAAGGGGGAAGGAGAGGTTGATGAAGATCCAGCAGCACGACGGCGTGGTGGTGGAAGCAACGGTGATCTCGGCAGGGCTTCGCCAAGCTCAAGGAGAGGGAGTAGTGTCACGGGAGGGAGAGAGAGGCGCCAGGGGCTAGGGTGCGGCTGCCCTCCCTCCCTCCTACTATATATAGTGTCCCTGGGGGGGCGCCGGCCCTAGGAGATCCAATCTCCAAGGGGGGGGCGGCGGCCAAGGGGGTGGCTTGCCCCCCAAGCCAAGTGGGGCGCCCCCACCCCTAGGGTTTCCAACCCTAGGCGCAGGAGGAGGCCCAAGGGGGGCGCACCAGCCCACTAGGGGCTGGTTCCCCTCCCACTTCAGCCCATGGGGCCATCCGGGATAGGTGGCCCCACCCGGTGGACCCCCGGGACCCTTCCGATGGTCCCGGTACAATACCGATTACCCTCGAAACTTTCCCGATGGCCGAAACTTGACTTCCTTTATATAAATCTTCACCTCTGGACCATTCTGGAACTCCTCGTGAAGTCCGGGATCTCATTCGGGACTCCGAACAACTTTAGGGTTACCGTATACTAATATCTCAACAACCCTAGCGTCACCGAACCTTAAGTGTGTAGACCCTACGGGTTCGGGAGACACACAGACATGACCGAGACGACTCTCCGGTCAATAACCAACAGCGGGATCTGGATACCCGTGTTGGCTCCCACATGCTCCTCGATGATCGCATCGGATGAACCACGATGTCGAGGATTCAATCAATCCGTATACAATTCCCTTTGTCAATCGGTACGTTACTTGCCCGAGACTCGATCATCGGTATCCCAATACCTTGTTCAATCTCGTTACCGACAAGTCACTTTACTCGTACCGTAATGCATGATCCTGTGATCAACCACTTGGTCACATTGAGCTCATTATGATGATGCATTACCGAGTGGTCCCAGAGATACCTCTCCGTCATACGGAGTGACAAATCCCAGTCTCGATTCATGCCAACCCAACAGACACTTTAGGAGATACCTGTAGTGTACCTTTATAGTCACCCAGTTACGTTGTGACGTTTCGCACACCCAAAGCACTCCTACGGTATCCGGGAGTTGCACAATCTCATGGTCTAAGGAAATGATACTTGACATTCGGAAAAGCTATAGCAAACGAACTACACGATCTTTGAGCTATGCTTAGGATTGGGTCTTGTCCATCACATCGTTCTCCTAATGATGTGATCCTGTTATCAATGACATCCAATGTCCATTGTCAGGAAACCATGACTATCTTTTGATCAACGAGCTAGTCAACTAGAGGCTCACTAGGGACGTGTTGTGGTCTATGTATTCACACATGTATTACGATTTCTGGATAACACAATTATAGCATGAACAATAGATAATTATCATGAACAAAGAAATATAATAATAACCATTTTATTATTGCCTCTAGGGCATATTTCCAATAGTTCACGCATGTAGTTGAAACAAAATCAACATAGCCTTCACGATATTTATGTTCATGGTGCATTATATCCTACTCATGCTTGCATTCGGTGTTGATTAATTTTAATGCATGTTCATGACTGTTGTCGCTCTCTAGCTAGTCGCTTCTCAGTCTTTTTCTAGCCTTCACCTGTACTATGCGGGAATACTGCTTGTGCATCCAACTCCATAAACCCCAAAGTTATTCCATATGAGTCCACCATACCTACCTATATACGGTATCTACCTGCCGTTCCAAGTAAATTTGTATGTGCCAAACTCTAAACCTTCAAATAAATATCCTGTTTTGTATGCTCGAATAGCTCATGTATCAACTAGGGTTGTCCGTATCTTCCATGTTAGGCGGGTTATTCTCAAGAGGAGTGGACTCCACTCCTCACTCACGAGAGAGTGGCTGGTCACCGGGATGCCCAGTCCCATGCTTTATGCAAATAAAATCAAAATAATTGCAAACAAAACTCCCCCTGGGACTCTTGTTAGTTGGAGGCACTCGTTGTTTCGAGCAAGCCATGGATTGATGCTTGTTGGTGGAGGGGGAGTATAAACTTTACCATTCTGTTTGGGAACCGCCTATAATGTGTGTAGCATGGAAGATATTGCCATCTCTTGGTTGTTATGTTGACAATGAAAGTATACCGCTCAAAATATTATTCACCTCTATTTAAAAACCGAGCTCTGGCACCTCTACAAATCCCTGCTTCCCTCTGCAAAGGGCCTATCTATTTACTTTCATGTTGAGTCATCATCCTCTTATTAAAAAACACCAGTTGGAGAGCACCACTGTCATTTGCATTCATTGCTGTTAGTTTACATCGAGTATGACTTGACTGGATCTCTTTTACCATGAATTACAATGTCTAGTCAGTCCTTGATCTTTGAAGGTGCTTTGCATTATGTTTTGCGGTCTCACAAAGGGCTAGCGAGATACCATCTTGCTATATCATATTACGATTGTTTTGAGAAAGTATTGTCATCCAAGATTTATTATTATTGCTCGCTAGTTGATTATGTCATTGATATGAGTAAACATGAGACCTAAGCGTTATTGTGAACCCTGGAGCTCCTCCGACCTCAACCCCAACTATATATAATTGCTTTCGGGGAGAAAGAAATGAGAGAGAGAGAGAGAGGGATTCATCGTGTTTTACGATATGGAGCCGCCGCCAAGCCCTAAAACCTCTCAGGAGGGCTGATCAGGAGTCCGTTCGGGGCTCCGAAGAGGGGAATCCATCGCCATCATCATCATCAACCATCCTTCATCACCAATTTCATGATGCTCACTGCCATGCGTGAGTAATTCCATCGTAGGCTTGCTGGACGGTGATGGGTTGGATGAGATTTATCATGTAATCGAGTTAGTTTTGTTAGGGTTTGATCCCTAGTATCCACTATGTTCTGAGATTGATGTTGCTATGACTTCGCTATGCTTAATGCTTGTCACTAGGGCCCGAGTGCCATGATTTCAGGTCTGAACCTATTATGTTTTCATCAATATATGAGAGTTCTTGATCCTATCTTGCAAGTCTATAGTCACCTATTATGTGTTATGATCCGTTAACCCCGAAGTGACAATAATCGGGATACTTACCGGTGATGATCGTAGTTTGAGGAGTTCATGTATTCACTATGTGTTAATGCTTTGGTTCGGTACTCTATTAAAAGGAGGCCTTAATATCCCTTAGTTTCCGCTAGGACCCCGCTGCCACGGGAGGGTAGGACAAAAGATGTCATGCAAGTTCTTTTCTATAAGCACGTATGACTATATTCGGAATACATGCCTACATTACATTGATGAATTGGAGCTAGTTCTGTGTGACCCTAGGTTATGACTGTTACATGATGAACCGCATCCGACATAATTTTCTATCACCAATCCATTACCTACGAGCTTTCCATATATTGTTCTTCGCTTATTTACTTTTCCGTTGCCATTGCTATCATCACTACAAAATACCAAAAACATTACTTTTGCTATCATTACCTTTTGCTACCGTTACCACTACTATCATATTACTTTGCTACTAAATACTTTGCTGCAGATATTAAGTTTCCAGGTGTTTGAATTGACAACTCAGCTGCTAATACGTGAGAATATTTTTTGGCTCCCCTTGTGTCGAATCAATAAATTTGGGTTGAATACTCTACCCTCGAAAACTGTTGCGATCCCCTATACTTGTGGGTTATCAATGACCTCGTTGGAACTGATCTGTTGAATGTTCCATTTGAGGAGTTCTTCCAGTTTTTCAATCAGAAGGCCCTCGATAAATTAATGGTCACTTGCTACTATCTGTAAGTACTACTTCTATCATTAAGTCTCTATATATAGGTCAACTCTTTCATTGCATGTATTTATAATTATCCTCACTATATTATGCAGATTGAAGATCACCGAATTGAAGAAAAGACAAATCGGTGATATTGGGTTCATTAACACAAATCTCATAGATGCATATTCGGTTGAATTTCAGGAAAAAGATACCGAGGCCAACTTGCTACGATCGTTGGTATTAAATCAAAACAAAGCTATAATACTCTTTCCTTACAACTTCAAGTGAGTGTTACTTTCTTGTGCATATCCGGTTTCCCTTATTAGTCGAGGTTATAGTAATGTAATTGTTGAGTTATGCATGCGTGCACAGGTTCCACTATATTCTCCTAGAGATTAAGCTTGAGCAGGGACTAGTAACCGTCTTAGACTTGAGACGAAAAGATCCCAAGGAGTATGCGGACATGACTCAAATGCTCGAGAAGTAAGTTAAATCGATCATTACCGCACCATATCGGCAACTTTGTTCACTTCCTGATATCAAGTAATTGTTTTCTTTGTCTGGCAGGGTTTAGAAAAAATTCACCTCAAAAGCTCCGGGACTGCTGAAGAAGTTGCAATTTAAACACCGAAAGTAAGTACTACTAGCATGTTCCGCGCATCTCCTAGTGATTCAAGCGCTAGTTTCATCAATACCATTTAGCATGCTTCCTTATTAGTTTGATTGACCTCTATTTCTTGTAAAGTGGTTGTGGCAAGAAGCCGGGAATAATTACTGTGGATACTATGTTTGCGAGTCCATCCACCACACGACCTGTGAGCGGGGCTACACTAAAAAACAATATGAAGTGCGAAAGCAATAATATTCAGAATTTTATTTTATTACCATCATTTGTGTTGAGTTTCATTCATTCATATATATGTATTGACCCCCTTCTTCAAATTAGATGTTTTGGATGCGGGATGAACTCCTAGCACCAGATCGCATGCAAGCAATTCAAGAGGAATTGGCGGCATTCTTTCTTGACCACGTGATCGATAAAGACGGAGAATACCATGTGGACCCTGAGTTCATATATAATTAGGGGATTATATTTTAGGAGATCTTATATTGTATATATGTAGCCGGTAGCGTCGGATAGATATACGAAAACTTGTTGTTCGACCAATCTCTCGGAGAAGGAGAGGTCGATATCACTTCTCTCTATATGCATATGTTCATGACGATCTTCTGTTTCCTTCACTTTTGCTTACTAGCTAGCGTGTTGAGTCCTCTCTATACGTATAGTACGTAGCATCGACCAAGCACGGAGACAAGAGAGGACACTTCTCTCTATTAATTAGCTAACTAACACAATATATGAAACACCCAAATTAACCCCCCAAAACCCACTAAACCCACCCCTTAAAAAACAAAAACCTCAGCTCCTGCGAGCTGTTGACGCATGGATGCCTATTGGTCCCGGTTGGTGCCACCAACCGGGACCAAACACTAGTAGAAAAAGGGTCAAATGTGAAGCACATTAGTGCCGGTTCCAACGGCTAGGCGGGCGGGCATCATTAGTACCGGTTCGTGGGCAACCTTTAGTACTGGTTCATGCCACGAACCGGTACTAATGAGGCCAGTGCGGCTGTGGTCAGGCTGGGGCCCCCACGAAGACCTTTAGTACCGGTTCATGGCATGAACCGGTACTAGAGTTTCTTAGTAAGCTGATTTTTAGTCCCACCTCGCCAAGAGAGAGGCAGTATGAGCGGTTTATAAGCCGTGAGTGCAGAGACAATGACGAAGAGGCGCAATGCTCACATGCACGTTGATTAGTTTCAAGCCTTTCGAAATAGCATAGATTGCACTGAGCTATGTGCAGTGCAGTCTACACTATTTCGAAAGGCTTGAAGCAAATTAACCAGCATTGCACCTCTTTTTTATTTTTAATAACTTATTTGAACTCCGGACTTCTTGTGTTCCGTATGCAGCATTCAAAGCGACGTCATCAATTTCCAACATGTTCTGACATCATTTGTTGTTTTTCAGTCATTTACCTAATTGTTTAGAGAGCTAAATGACCGTGAAATTGAAAATTTCTACAAAATGAACTGTGAAAATGTTGAAATTTAGCATGGTATCATCATTTCACCCGCATAGCATGTGCGAAAGAGTAGAGAGGGTCACGGCAAAAACTGGACGCACTTCATGTACAAATTGGACAATCTCTTTCGGAGTATCAGGGTTTCGAATGAGAACTCATCTGCAAACAAATTCTTTCATGCCTTTACTGATTTTTAAAGTTAAGTTATTCACAAACTAGTGATTCACACTAATTTCAAATAATTCAAAATTTAAACTATTCAAATTTGAAAACTACGGGCACTAACAGAAAGTTTGTAATTTTTTGTACCTAAAGCAAAAATATTCACAAAGAAACTCTAAATACACAAAAAAAACAACTCAAAAATAAATAAAGCAAAAAAAATAAAAAAAGCCCGCCTACTAGGCCAGAGCGGCCTGCATACGACTAGAAACCCAACCTATTGTTGGGCCAGGATGCAGGCCCGCAAAGGCCCAGTAGGGCAACAAGGCAGCACATAACATGTAGGCCCAGTAGGCTTGCTTTGGAGAGGAGCTCGAGAGAGCTACCGCACGGGGGTTTATAAACCAGTGCGGTCGCCCCTCGGCTAGCGAGGTGGGACTAAACTTGCGCACCGCACCTGCGCCAGCGCACCCCCTTTAGTACCGGTTCGTGGCACCAACCAGTACTAAAGGGGGGCCTTTAGTACCGGTTGGAGCCACCAACCGGTACTAAAGGGGGTGCGGTTCCCGCCGCTTGGCCTGGCCAAAACAGGCCTTTAGTACCGGTTGGTGGCTCCAACCGGTACTAAAGGTGCCTTCTATATATACAACACTTACGAAAATTTCATTCTCCCTCTGTGTCTTCCTCTGTTTCCCCATTGAAGCACCGCCCGCGCGCCCCGATCGATCGACGCCATCGGCGTCGCCGCCCCCGTCCCCGTCGCCGCCCCCGTCCCCGTCGCCGCCCTCGTCTCCGTCGCCGCCCCGGGCCCGTCCCCGTCGCGCCGTCCCCGCGTCGCCGCCCCGGCCCGTCGCCGCCCCCGGCCGTCGCCTCGCCGTCGCCGTCGCCCCGTTGTGAGCTCTCCCCCTCTAACCCCTCTCCCTCGCCCCCGGCGGCCACCATGGGCGCCGCCCCTCCCCGAGCCCATACACACACTCACAAGCATGATGAACACACACACACACACACACACACACGTACATATATATGAATTAATGCATGTATATATTAGTATATACGTATTTTGTATGTTTAATTAGTTTAGATTTTTTAGATTATTATTTTTTCACTAGTATATATGTATGAATGCATGTTAGATGGATATTATTAGTGTTTAATTAGTATGGAAATTTTTTATATAATGTTGTTTTTCAGTTTTTTAATGGATGTATAAAAGTTGTGTTTTCTGTTTTTAGTGTTAGATGCTTAATTAGTATGAAATAGCATATAGAATTTTGACATATGCAATGATAGCATAATTAGTGTTATATAGAAATGTTAGAAATTTTAGTTATCAAAATCCAATCATTAAAAAATGTTACTTTTTGCGGGCATATAGCTAGTATTTGTTCTCGATGATGCCCGGCCCGCATCCTCGCCGTCGACCCGTCCGCGACGACGTCCGACTGACCCATGTCCGGGACTGGGCTCCGCCGGGCTGGCACTGGGAGGTGCTGCCTGGAGGGGCGCGCCGCTTGATGAGGAACCCGGCCCCGGGTCCTGTCGTCGACCCTGATCTCGTTTGGTGGCGTTCGTGTGGGCCAGTTTCGGTGCGGAGGGAGCCAGCCCCGCTGGAGGTGGTACGTTGCCGTGTCAGGGAGGAGGACGAGCACGTCCATCGCTACATGGTTGTGTTATAGGGCGGCAGGTTCTCCAATACCTGGCAGTTTCTTCAGGGATCTCACTTCAGCTATGATCCTGTGAGGGTTCCTTCTCTTTGGGTGTCCATCGCCCGCGCCGCAGGAACCGTGAGTGTCCTAGATTCTTTTATAGTATTCGATCTTTAATTAGCTACCTAGCCAGTGATGTACTATTCAATATTATATATTATTCGAGACGATGTATTCGAGATTATATCTATTATTCGAGACGATGTATTCGAGATTATATCTATTTTTGCCTACTAGCTAGCTACATGTTTTTGCTTACATATGCCCACTTAATTAAGACATGCAAACATGTGTGCATGCAGATTTCACTGGATCTTGTGTATCATTAAAGTTGACGCCGGAACAGTTGAAATACTGGACTCACTACTCAAAGCAAATAGTGACTATAACATCTTGTTTGGGATAGTCAACAGGTAATTTCAATCATTATTAACTATATATCTTGGCCTATTCAGTTTGTCATTTCATGATATAAACTATTTAATAACCCCTTTATTCATTTTCTTTGTCGGCGGGCAGGGCTTGGGCAAGGTTCATCAGCGTCACGGAAGGCGAATGGAAACGATAGCTGAAATGGTTTTGACCCAAGGTAAGTAATTAAGTAGTACTAGCTAGCTAGCTAGCTGCCATCTCTTTAATTATCATGCTTGATTAATTATTATCTGATCAAATTAAATTCCATTCTCGTAATAAAGGCCCTGAAGCAGGCGCAGGGGACTGATCTATGTGCATTCTGCGTTTGCGAGAACATTCGCATGATGGCGTCCGAAAGGAGCAGATCTCAGGAATGGGTACGCTTGTCAGAACACTATTCACAATTTTTACACCATTATCGATATCTAGTCACACAACTAATACACATGCATATTGATCTCCTTCTTAACAGTTCACAGAGGTGCGGGACAAGCTCCTAGAAACGGAGCGCGTAGAAGCACTTCAAGAGGAAATAGCGGGATTTTTGCTCGACCAGGTCATAAATCCGAAGGGAGAATACTATTACCCGCTACCGCCCCCATCGACCAGGTCATGAACCACTTCCAATTGTCATCGTCCTCCGAAGGCACCAATTAGGCTAATGCCACTGGCTCCGAAGGCAACATGCATATGTAGGAGAAATTGTATATAGCTATACATGTGTGTATGTGTGAATTAATATGGTGGTTTGTGAGACATTGATGATATATATATGATTGGTTCTACTAGAAATTCTATTTATATATATATGCATAACGTGTACAATGTGTAGTATCGTAAAATACCAGCAAACGAAAAAGAATTAAAATGGAAAACACAAAATTAAATGAAAAAGAAATCATAAAACCAAAAAAACCCAAACATTTTAGTACCGGTTGGTGTTACCAACCGGTACTAAAGGGCTCCCGACCCCCAGAGCTGGCTCGTGCCACGTGGTTGCCCTTTAGCACCGGTTCGTGCTGAACCGGTACTAAAGGGGGGGCCTTTAGTGCCCACACTTTAGTGCCGGTTATGGAACCGGCACTAAAGGGCCTTACGAACCGGTGCTATTGCCCGGTTTTGCACTAGTGAAAGGGCCTCTTACCTGGGCTTCCCGCACCGGCCACGTGGAGGCCCATCTGTCCCGGTTCGTGTAAGAACCGGGACTAAAGTCCTAGGGCTTTAGTAACGACCCTTTAGTCCCGATTCAGCAACCGGGACAAATGGTCCTTATGAACCAGGACAAATGTCCCTTTTTCTACTAGTGGTGCACTGTACTTAATGTCTAAATATGCAATCCTAGGCTACATAGCAACAAGGAAGAGTGTTACATTAATATTATAATAATGTCTAGATATACGTAGAAGAGCAGCAGCAGCAACAACAACAACAACACAGCCCTGTTTGGATACTCAACTTAGCTGGAGGTTAGAGTTAGTTTCTAGCTCATTACTAACCCTGAACTAACTCCATCCAAAGAGTTGTTTGGATGGCAGGGTTAGATTGACAATAAATGCACAAGGAGAACTAGCTCCAATTAGTACCTCTTGGGTTGGATATTTTTTTGGGTGGGTTATAGATGCAACTAGCTCAAACTAGCTAACTGTAACCCATGGATCCAACACCAGTTAATCAACGGATTATTTGTAAGAATGCACTAAACTCCTTCCGGCCCATAATATAAGAGGTTAATTCATCTAATATGTGAGTATATTGGATGTTATAAGATACTCCCTCCGTTCCTAGATATTTGTCTTTTTAGAGATTTCAAATGGACTACCACATACGGATGTATATAGACATATTATAAAATAGTGTTGTACTACATCATTGTGCAATTGCTATTTTGCTTCTAATATTAACTTGGTGCTTTTAGTTACATATGTGATTGGTAAAGATCCACACTTCGACCCTTTCTGTGTATGGGGCAATGAGATATCGATGAACCAGCATCAAGTGAGGAAGCTGATAAAGATTGTTAGTAAAATGGGTCCAAAGATGGCAATTAAACTATTTGTTTACACTTTATCCAAGACAACAACGAACTGCAGGATGGTAAGTAAGAACTCTGCAGCCTTATTTTTACTGCCCATAATGAGTTGTGTTAGATGACAATGTCTGAATCTTTTTCCTTTGCAATGGTTGCCAAAGCAGTTTACTCAATATTACCTCTCAAACTACATCATTGGTGGGCATGCAAAGGTTAAAGTATTTCTACCAGAACATGGTGATTATCTAGATGTTTTCATGAAGACCGTGAAGGATGGGCGGTCGGCCATCACAAGGGGTTGGACTAGAGTTGTGCGTGCCTTCTGCATGGAGGAGGGCACAATATGGGCATTCCACTTCACCTTGTTCAGCAACCAGAATATATTTCGCCTCTTTCTTTACCATCTTTAATAGTACAAGTATACAATGGTTCATCATTCTTTATTTGGTTCTTATGTAATTCTTGAACATATGTACCTATGAATCGAATAATGCATTGCATGGATATGAATAAAGCTGCAGCATACATTCAAATTCAAATTTAAATCCAAATTCGGTACAATTTGGAAAAGCAGCAATTAAATTAGGGTGAAATTACACTCTCCAAGTTGTTATAGCACACACGGTTGGTAAAACACAAACGTTTGCGATATGCACCATAATCATGTTGGAAATATGCCCTAGAGGCAATAATAAATTGGTTATTATTATATTTCCTTGTTCATGATAATCGTTTATTATCCATGCTAGAATTGTATTGATAGGAAACTCAGATACATGTGTGGATACATAGACAACACCATGTCCCTAGTAAGCCTCTAGTTGACTAGCTCGTTGATCAATAGATGGTTACGGTTTCCTGACCATGGACATTAGATGTCGTTGATAACGGGATCACATCATTAGGAGAATGATGTGATGGACAAGACCCAATCCTAAGCCTAGCACAAAGATCGTGTAGTTCGTATGCTAAAGCTTTTATAATGTCAAGTATCATTTCCTTAGACCATGAAATTGTGCAACTCCCGGATACCGTAGGAGTGCTTTGGGTGTGCCAAACGTCACAACGTAACTGGGTGGCTATGAAGGTACACTATAGGTATCTCTGAAAGTGTCTGTTGGGTTGGCACGAATCGAGACTGGGATTTGTCACTCCGTGTAAACGGAGAGGTATCTCTGGGCCCACTCGGTAGGACATCATCATAATGTGCACAATGTGACCAAGGAGTTGATCTTGGGATGATGTTGAACGGAACAAGTAAAGAGACTTGTCGGTAACGAGATTGAACAAGGTATCAGGATACCGATGATCGAATCTCGGGCAAGTACAATACCGCTGGACAAAGGGAATTGAATACGAGATTGATTGAATCCTCGACATCGTGGTTCATCCGATGAGATCATTGTGGAGCATGTGGGAGCCAACATGGGTATCCAGATCCCGCTGTTGGTTATTTACCAGAGAGTTGTCTCGGCCATGTCTGCATGACTCCCGAGCCCGTAGGGTCTACACACTTAAGGTTCGATGACGCTAGGGTTATAGGGAAAGTATGTACGCGGTTACCGAATGTTGTTTGGAGTCCCGGATGAGATCCCAGACGTCACGAGGAGTTCCGGAATGGTCCGGAGGTAAAGATTAATATATAGGAAGTATGGTTTTGGCCACCGGAAGTGCTCCGGGCATCACCGGTAGTGTACCGGGACCACCGGAGGGGTCCGAGGGGTCCACCAGGTGGGTCCACCAGCCCCGGAGGCCTACATGGGCCAATAGTGGGAAGGGACCAGCCCCTAGGTGGGCTGGGGCGCCTCCCACCAAGGCCCAAGGCACCTCCAAGAGGGGAAGGGGGCAAATCTTAGGGCAGATGGGCCCTAAGGCCCACCCCAGGTGCGCCTCCCCCTCTCCCCCTTGGGGCTGCCACCCTAGATGGGATCTAGGGCTGCCGCCACCCCTAGGGAGGAAACCCTAGGTGGGGGCGCAGCCCTCCCTCTCCCCCTATATATAGTGGAGGCAAAGGGGCAGCCCAACAGATGAAGTTCCTCCCCTGTTGGCGCAGCCCTACCCCTCTCCCTCCTCGTCTCTCGTAGTGCTTGGAGAAGCCCTGCTGGAGTCCCGCGCTCCTCCACCACCACCATGCTGTCGTGCAGCTGCTGGATGGAGTCTTCCCCAACCTCTCCTTCTCCCCTTGCTAGATCAAGGCGTAGGAGACGTCACCGGGCTGTACGTGTGTTGAACGTGGAGGTGCCGTCCGTTCGGCACTAGGATCATCGGTGATTTGGATCACGACGAGTACGACTCCATCAACCCCGTTCACTTGAACGCTTCTGCTTAGCGATCTACAATGGTATGTAGATGCACTCTCCTTCCCCTCGTTGCTAGATTACTCCATAGATTGATCTTGGTGATGCGTAGAAAATTTTAAATTTCTGCTACGTTCCCCAACAGTGGCATCATGAGCTAGGTCTATGCATAGTTTCTATGCACGAGTAGAACACAAAGCAGTTGTGGGCATCGATATTGCCAATTTGCTTGCCGTTACTAGTCTTATCTTGATTCGGCGGCATCATGGGATGAAGCGGCCCGGACCGACATGAGACTAGTTCCACCGACTGACATGCACTAGTTGCATAAGGTGGCTAGCGGGTGTCTGTCTCTCCCACTTTAGTCGGATCAGATTCGATGAAAAGGGTCCTTATGAAGGGTAAATAGAAATTGGCATATCACGTTGTGGTTTTGGCGTAGGTAA
Organism: Triticum aestivum; assembly: GCF_018294505.1. NCBI lineage: Eukaryota > Viridiplantae > Streptophyta > Magnoliopsida > Poales > Poaceae > Triticum > Triticum aestivum. The sequence continues at coordinate 41,354,241 of NC_057809.1, forward strand.
GAAACGTTCTTGCTAGAAACCTATAGCAGCCACGTAAAAACTTGCAACAACAATTAGAGGACGTCTAACTTGTTTTTGCAGCATATGCCTTGTGATGTGATATGGCCAAAAGGATGTGATGAATGATATATGTGATGTATGAGATTGATCATGTTCTTGTAATAGGAATCACGACTTGCATGTCGATGAGTATAACAACCGGCTGGAGCCATAGGAGTCGTGTTAATTTATTTATGACCTGCGTGTCAACATAAACGTCATGTAATTACTTTACTTTATTGCCAAAGCGTTAGCCATAGTAGTAGAAGTAATATATGACGAGACAACTTCAAGAAGACACGATGATGGAGATCATGATGATGGAGATCATGGTGTCATGCCGGTGACAACGATGATCATGGAGCCCCGAAGATGGAGATCATAAGGAGCAAAATGATATTGGCCATATCATTTCACTATTTGATTGCATGTGATGTTTATCATGTTTTACATCTTATTTTCTTAGAACGACAGTAGCTTAAATAAGATGATCCCTCACTAAAATTTCAAGAAAGTGTTCCCCCTAACTGTGCATTGTTGCGAAGGTTTGTTGTTTCGAAGCACCACGTGATGATCGGGTGTGATAGATTCTAACGTTCGAATACAACGGTTGTAAGCCAGATTTACACACGCAATACACTTAGGTTGACTTGACGAGCCTAGCATGTACAGACATGGCCTCGGAACACGGAAGACCGAAAGGTCGAGCATGGGTCGTATAGAAGATACGATCAACATGAAGATGTTCACCGATGTTGACTAGTCCGTCTCACGTGATGATCGGACACGGCCTAGTTGACCCGGATCATGTTTCACTTAGATGACTAGAGGGATGTCTATCTGAGTGGGAGTTCATTAAATAATTTGATTAGATGAACTTAATTATCATGAACATAGTCTAAATTGTCTTTGCAAATATGTTGTAGATAAATAGCTCACGTTGTAGCTCCCTATTTCAATACGTTCCTAGAGAAAGACCAAGTTGAAAGATATTGTAAGCAATGATGCGTACTGGGTCCATAGTCCGAGGAGTGTCCTCACTGCTACACAGAAGGCTTACGTCTTTGATGCACCACTCGATGTGCAAACCCCTACAACGTCGTCTGTGGATGTTGTGAACACCTGACAGACACATCCTGATGACTACTTGATAGTTTAGTGCACCATACTTTATGGCTTAGAATCGGGATTCCAATGACGTTTTGAACGCCAAAGAACATATGAGATGTTCCAAGAGCTGAAATTGGGATTTCAGGCTCATGCTCGTGTTGAGAGGTGTGAGACCTCTGACAAGTTCTTTTGCCAACAAGATGGAGGAGAATAGCTCAGCTAGTGAGCATGTGCTCAGAATGTCTGGGTGCTACAATCACTTAAATCAAGTGGGAGTTAAACTTTCGGATAAGATAGTGATTGATAGAGTTCTCTAGCCACTATCACTAAGCTACTAGATTCTTCGTGATGAACTATGACATGCAAGGGATGGAATTGATCCCGGAGCTGTTTGCGGTGCTTAAGACCGCAAAAGGTACAAATCAAGAAGGAGCATCAAGTGTTGATGGTTTAACAAGACCATTGGTTTCAAGAAGGGCAAGGGCTAGAAGGGAAACTTCATGGATGGCAAACCAGTTGCCGCTCCAGTGAAGGAACCCAAGGTTGAACCCAAACTCGAGACTAAGTGCTTCTATTGTAAGGGGGACGGTCACTGGTAGCGGAATTACCCCAAATGCATGGTAGATGAGAAGGCTGGCAACTTCAACAAAGTAAATACATGTTATTAATGTGTACCTCACTAGTACTCCTGGTAGCACCGGGGTATTGGATACCGGTTCAATTACTATTATTGTTAACTTGAAGCAAAAGCTACGGACTAAACGGAGACTGGCTAAGGGCGAGGTGACGATGTGTGTTGGAAGTGTTTCCAAAGTTGATGAGATCACCATCGCACGCTCCATCTGCCTTCGGGATTAGTATTGAACCTAGATAAATGTTATCAGGTGTCTACGTTGAGCATGAATATGATTAGATCATGTTCATTGCAATACGGTCATTCATTTAAGTTAGAGAATAATGGTTATTCTGTTTACATGAATGATACCTTTCATGGTCATGCACCCTATGTGAATGGTTCATTGAATCTCGGTCGTGGTAATACACATGTTCAAGCCAAAAGATGTAGAGTTAATAATGATAGTACCACTTTCTCGTGGCACTGCCGCTTAGGTCATATTGGCGTAAGATGCATGAAGAAACTCCATGTCGATGGATGTTTGGAGTCACTTGATTTTGAATTGCTTGACACATGCGAGCCATGCCTCATGGGCAGATGACTAAGACCCCGTTTTCAGGTACAATGAAATGGGCAAGTGACTTGTTGGAAATCATGCATACCGATGCGTGTGATCCAATGAGAATTGAAGCGTGCGGTGGATATCGCTATTTTCTCATCTTCATTGACGATTTGAGTAGATATAGGTATATTTACTTAATGAAGCACAAGTCTGAAACGTTTGAAAAGTTCAAGCGATTTCAGAGTGAAGTTAAGAATCATCATAACAAAAAGGATCATGTTCCTACAATCTGATCAAAAAGGGGATTTTCTGAGTTATGAGTTTGGTAATCACTTAAGACATTGTGGAATTGTTTCACAGTTGAAGCCACCTGGAACACCACAAGGTAATGGTGTGTCCAGACGTCGTAATCGAACCCTATGAGATATGGTGCGATCTATGATGTCTCTTACCAATCTACCGTTTTCATTTTGAGGTTATGCGTTAGAGACAGCTGCATTCACTTTAGATAGGACACCATCTAAGTCCATTGAGACGATGTCGTATGAACATTGGTTTGGCAAGAAACCAAAGTTGTCGTTTCTTAATGTTTGGGGCTGCGATGCTTAAGGCTTCAACAGGAGAAGCTCAAACCCAAAGCGGACGAACACATCTTCATAGGATACCCAAAGGTGACAGTTGGGTATACCTTCTATCTTAGATCCGAGCGCAAATTGTTTGTCGCTAAGAACGGGTCCTTTCTCGAGAAGGAGTTTCTCAAGAAAGAATTGAGTGGGAGGAAGATAGAACTTAATGAGGTTGCCGAACCTTTATTTCAACCAGAGAGTAATGCAACACAGAAAGATGTTTTCTATGGAGCCTACGTCTGTTGAATAGGAAGTGAATGATAGTGATCATAAAGCTTCGGATCAAGTTGCTATCAAACCTCATAGGTCGACAAGGATATGTACTACTCCTAAGTGGTACGGTAATCCTGTCTTAGATATCATGTTGTTAGACAACAATGAACCTACGAGCTATGGAGAAGCGATGGTGGACCCGTATTCCGACAAATGGTTAGAAGCCATGAAATCTGAGATAGGATCCATATATCAGAACAAAGTATGGACTTTGGTGGACTTGACCGATGATCGGCAAGCCATTGAGGTAAAGATTAATATATATGAAGTATGGTTTTGGCCACCGGAAGTGTTCCGGGCATCACCGGTAGTGTATCAGGACCACCGGAGGGGTCCGGGGGTCCACCAGGTGGGGCCACCAGCCCCGGAGGCCTACATGGGCCAATAGTGGGAAGGGACCAGCCCCTAGGTGGGCTGGGGCGCCTCCCACCAAGGCCAAGGCGCCTCCAAGAGGGGAAGGGGGCAAACCCTAGGGCAGATGGGCCCTAAGGCCCACCCCAGGTGCGCCTCCCCCTCTCCTCCTTAGGGCCGCCACCCTAGATGGGATCTAGGGCTGCCGCCACCCCTAGGGAGGAAACCCTAGGTGGGGGCGCAGCCCTCCCTCTCACCCTATATATAGTGGAGGCAAAGGGGCAGCCCAACAGATGAAGTTCCTCCCCTGTTGGCGCAGCCCTACCCCTCTCCCTCCTCGTCTCTCGTAGTGCTTTGCGAAGCCCTGCTGGAGTCCCGCGCTCCTCCACCACCACCACGCCGTTGTGCTGCTGCTGGATGGAGTCTTCCCCAACCTCTCCTTCTCCCCTTGCTGGATCAAGGCCTAGGAGACGTCACCGGGCTGTACGTGTGTTGAACGCGGAGGTGCCGTCCGTTCGGCACTAGGATCATCGGTGATTTGGATCACGACGAGTATGACTCCATCAACCTCGTTCACTTGAACGCTTCCGCTTAGCGATCTACAAGGGTATGTAGATGCACTCTCCTTCCCCTCGTTGCTAGATTACTCCATAGATTGATCTTGGTGATGTGTAGAAAATTTTAAATTTCTGCTACGTTCCCCAACAAATCCGAGACAGTTCACAGAGAGGAAACATGTGCAAGCATGCACACAGTTGTCGTTTGCAAACCGTGTGCGATGTCAGACAATATCACAAACGGTGTGGGCAAACTAAACGTTTGTGTTAGTTGCCTTATCGTACACGATTCACAACCATGAACTGTTTCTGATGAAGTATCCATCGTAAACGTTGCACCATAGGATAGTGTGTGCGATAGTTGTCGTGTACGATGATGTTATGATGGTCCGATGTTTCATAATATTGTCTGACACTCGTACGACGATTAGCTAATCTTCTTAACGGTGAACCGTTTGTGATGGGCCGCGCATCATACACGTTCTATAATAGTGAATCGTTTGTGATGGGCCACACATCTTAAACATAGCACCACAGAATACCGACTGTGATGGTAATGTGAGAAGAAATGAGTAGGAGTACTGTAGGGGCCCTATCCCCGACGTTTTCTGGGTCGTGTGGGAAGGACCCCCCTATCGCGCACACTCACTTGGCGACGATACCAAATGCCATCACAGAAAGGGGTTAAAAACCATTTGTTTAGGACCAACGCATACTAGTGGTGGTCGAGCTTTGAGTCTTACTCCACTTCACACCTTACAACTCAGGCAAGAACTCCTTCTTTAACTGATCCATTTTTGAACTCCTTCAAAATCATGTCAAGGTATGTGCTCTGTGAAAGTCTTACCAGGCCTCTTGACCTATCTCTATAGATCTTGTTGCCCAATATGTAAGCACCTTTACCCAGGTCTTCCTTTGAAAAACTCCTTTCAAACAACCCTTTATGCTTTCCAGAAATTCTACATCATTTCCGATCAACAATATGTCATCCACATATACTTATCAGAAATGTTGTAGTGTTCCCACTCACTTTCTTGTAAATACAAGTTTTCTTGCATGCAAACTTTGCATAAACCCAAAAGCTTTGATCACCTCATCAAAGCGTATGTTCCAACTCCGAGAGGCTTGCTCCACTCCATAGAAGGATCGCTGGAGCTTGCATACCTTTTAACATCCTTAGCATCGACACAACCTTCTGGTTGTATTCACATACAACCTTTCCTCACGGAAACCGTCAAGGAAACTTTGTTTTGACATCCATCTGCCAGATTTCGTAATTGAAAATGCAGCAACTACTAACATAATTCCAATAGACTTTAGCATCACTATGAGTGAGAAAGTCTCATCATAGTCAACTCCTTGAAGTTGTTGAAAACTTCTTTGCGACAAGTCGAGCTTCATAAATGGTGACATTACCATCAACGGCTGTCTTCTTCTTAAGGATCCATTTATTCTCAATGGCTTGCCGATCATCGGGCAAGTCCACCAAAGTCCACACTTTGTTCTCATACTTGGATCCTATCTCGGATTTCATGGCTCCTAGCCATTTGTTGGAATCCGGGCCCACCATCGATTCTTCATAGTTCATAGGTTCATTGTTGTTTAGCAACATGACCCCCAAGATAGGATTGCCGTACCACTCAGGGGCGGTACAAGTCCTTGTCGACCTACGAGGCTCGGTAGTAACTTGATCTAAAGCTTCATGATCATCATTAGCTTCCTCTTCACTTGGCACTGGCGCCACAGAAACATCTTTCTGCGTCGTGCTACTTTCCAACTAAAGTGACGGTTCAACAACATCATCAAGTTCTACCTTCCTCCCACTCAATTTTTCGAGAGAAACTCCTCTAGAAAGGATCCATTCTTGGCAACAAAGACCTTGCCTTCAGATCTGAGATAGAAGGTGTACCCAACTGTTTCCTTAGGGTATCCTATGAAGATGCACTTGTCTGCTTTGGGTTCGAGCTTATCAGGCTGAAGCCTTTTCACATAAGCATCGCAACCCCAAACCTTTAAGAAATGACAATTTAGGTTTCTTGCCAAACCATAAATTATACGGTGTCGTCTCAACGGATTTAGATGGTGCCCTACTTAAAGTGAATGTAGTTGTCTCTAATGCATAACCCCAAAATGATATTGGTAGATCGGCAAGAGACATCATAAAACACACCATATCCAATAAGGTATGATTACGACATTCGAACACACCATTACGCTATGGTGTTCTAGGTGGGGTCAACTGTGAAACAATTCCACATTATCTTAAGTGATTGCCAACCTCATAACTCAGATATTCTCCCCCTCGATCAGATCGTAGGAATTTAATCTTCTTGTTACGATGATTCTCAACTTCACTTTGAAATTGCTTGAACTTTTCAAATGTTTCATACTTATGCTTCATTAAGCAAACATACACATATCTACTCAAATCATCGGTGAAGGTGAGGAAATAAAGATATCCACCGTGCGCGTTCCATTGTATGATTTCCAACAAGTCACTTGCCTGTTCCATTGTTCCGGAAAACGGTGTTTTAGTCATCTTTCCCATGAGGCATAGTTCGCATGTGTCAAGTGACTCGAAAAGTCCATCAGCATGGAGTTTCTTCATGTGCTTTACACCTATATGACCTAAGTGATAGTTCCACAAGAAAGTGTTACTATCATTACCAACTCTACATCTTTTGGCATCAATGTTATGAACATGTGTATCACTATGATTGAGATTCAATAAACCATTCACATTGTGTGCATGACCACAGAAGGTATTATTCATGTAAACAGAATAACCATTATTCTTTGACTTAAATGAATAATCGTATTGCAATAAACATGATCTTATCATGTTCATGCTCAACGCAGACACCTAAATAACATTTATCTAGGTTCAACACTAATCTCGAAGGTAGAGGGAGTGTGCGATGGTGATCACATCAACCTTGGAAACACTTCCAACACACATCGTCACCTTGCCCTTAGCTAGTCTCTGTTTATTTCGCAGATTTTGTTTCGAGTTACCAATAGTAGCAACTGAACCGGTATCTAATACCCTAGTGCTATTAGGAGTACTAGTAAGGTACACATCAATAACATGTATATCAAACATACTTTTGTTGAAGTTGTCAGCCTTGTTATCTATTGGGGTAGTTCCGCTACCAGTGACCGTTCCCCTTACAATAGAAGCACTTAGTCTCAGGTTTGGGTTCAACCTTGGGTTTCTTCACTGGAGCGGCAACTGGCTTGCCATTAATGAAGTTTCCCTTCTTGTCCTTGCCCTTCTTGAAACCAGTGGTCTTGTTAACCACCAACACTTGATGCTCCTTCTTGATTTCTACCTTCGTGGCCTTAAGCACCACGAACAGCTCCGGGATCATCTCCATCCCTTGCATGTTATAGTTCACCATGAAGCTCTAGTAGCTTGGTGATAGTGAATGGAGAACTCTGTCAATCACTATCTTATCTGGAAGATGAACTCCCACTTGATTCAAGCGATTGTAACACCTAGACATTCTGAGCACATGCTCACTGGCCGAGCTATCCTCCATCTTGTAGGCAAAGAACTTGTCAGAGGTCTCATACCTCTCAACATAGGCATGAGCCTGAAATACCAATTTCAGCTCTTGGAACATCTCATATGTTCCATGGCATTCAAAACACCTTTGGAGCCCCGATTCTAAGCCGTAAAGCATGGTGCACTAAACTATCAAGTAGTCATCAGAACGTGTCTGCCAGATGTTCACAACATCCACAAACGATGCTAGAGGGGTTGGCACACCGAGCGGTGCATCAAGGACATAAGCCTTCTGTGCAGCAGTGAGGACAATCCTCATACTATGGCCCTAGTCCGCATAATTGCTTACAATATCTTTCAACTTAGTCTTTCTCTAGGAACGTATTAAAATAGGGAGCTATTACGCGAGCTATTAACCTACAACATGATTTGCAAAGACAACTTAGTCTATTGTTCATGATAATGAGTTCAATTAATCATATTACTTAAGAACTCCCACTCAAATCAACATCCCTCCAGCTGTCCGAGCGCAATATGATCCAAATTCACCAACCCAAGTCTGATCATCACATGAGATGAGGTGGTTTCAATGGTGAACATCTCCATGTTGATCATATATACTATATGACTCATGTTCGACCTTTCGGTCTCTTGTGTTCCGAGGCCATGTCTGTACATGCCAGGCTCGTCAAGTTTAACCCAAGTGTCCCGCATGTGCAAAACTGGCTTGCACCCATTGTATGTGAACATAGAGTCTATCACACCCGATCATCATGTGGTTCTTCGAAATGACGAACTTTCACAACGGTGCACACTTGGGGAGAACACAATTTTTATCTTGAAATTTTAGTGAGGGATCACCTTATAATGCTACCGTCGTCCTAAGCAAAATAAGATGCATAAAAGGTTTAACATCACATGAAAATCATAAGTTACATGATATGGCCATCATCTTGTGCTTTTGATCTCCATCTCCAAAGCACCAGCATGATCTCCATCGTCACCGGATTGACACCATGATCTCCATCATCGTGTCGCCATTGTGGTTGTCACGCCAACTATGCTTCTACAACTATTGATACCATTTAACGATAAAGTAAGGCATTACATAACGCTTAATGATTAACACACATGTCATACAATAATTAAGACAACCCTATGGCTCTTTCGGTTGCCGTATTCATCGACATGCAAGTCGTGATAAACTATACAAAACACGATCATCTCATACATCAAATATATGGCATCATGTCTTTGGCCATATCATATCACAACATACCGTGCAAAAACAAGTTAGATGTACTCTAATTTGTTGTTGCATGTTTTACGTGGCTGCTATGGGTATCTAGCAAGAATGATTCTTACGTACGCAAAGCCACAAGGTGATATGCAAGTTGCTATTTAACCTTCTACAAGGACCGCCTTTGTCGAATCCGATTCAACTAAGGTGGGAGAGATAGACACCCGCCAGCCATCTTTCTCCAACAAGTTGCATGTTAGTCGATGGAACTGGTCTCATGTACGTGGACATATAAAGTTGGCCTGGGCCGCTTCATCCCACAATACCGCTGAATCAAGAAAAGACCAAGGAAGCAAGCAATCTAAATATCAACGCCCACAAACTCCTTTGTGTTCTACTCGTGATGTCATCTACGCAAAACCTGGCTCTGATACTCCCTCCGTTTCTTTTTAGTCCGCATACAAGATTTGGTCAAAGTCAAACTTCATAAACTTTGACTAACTTCATAGAACAAAATATCAACATTCATAATATGAAATCAGTATTACTATATGCATCATGATATCAATTTTCATAGCACATATAGCTTTAGTATTATAGATGTTGATATCTTTTGATATATATTTTGTCAAACTTTGCATCGCTTGACTTTGACCAAATCTTATATGCAGACTAAAAAGAAACGGAGGGAGTACCATAGTTGGGGAACGTTGCATGTGAAACAAAAAATTTCCTACGCTCACCAAGATCAATCTAGGAGATGAACATCTACGAGAGGAGAGATTTCATCTACATACCCTTGTAGATCGCTAAGCGGAAGCGTTAAGAAACGTGGTTGATGTAGTCCAACATCTTCGCGCTCCAATCACGATCCGTCCTGCAAACTCCTGATCCAAGTGCCGAACGGACGGCACCTCCACGTTCAACACACGTACGGCTTGGTGAAGCCTTCACCTCCTCCATGCAGCGAGCAATGGTGGAGTAGTAGCTCGAGTCCTTCGGCAACACGACGGCATGGTGGCGGCGGCGGCGGTGGAATCTCAGCAGAGCTTCGCTAAGCACAACAGAGAAGAAGAGGGCTACAAGGAAGAGGGAGGGCAGCGCCGTGGCATAGATGAGTGCGGCTTCCCTCTCTCCCCTCCCCTATATATAGGGGGAAGGGTGGAGGGAGGGGCGCCCCTAGGGTTTCCCCTAGGGGGTGGCAGCCAAGATGGGGCAACTCCCTAGATGGGTTTTGGGTGCCCCCTAGCTAGGTGCCTTGCCCCCAAGCAAGGGAGAGGCAGCCCTAGGGGGCACACCCACCCTCCTGGTGATCGTGAGCTGAGGTGAGGGGGCGCACAACCCCTTAGTTGGGTGGTGTGCCTCCCTCCCTTGGCCCATGAGGCCCCCCAACACTTGTCGGGGCCCCCGAAACCCCTTTCGATTTTCCTGGTCATAACCTGGTACCCCCGGAACACTTTCGGACTCCAATACGTACCCTTCGTCCTATATATCAATCTTCACCTTCAGACCATTCCAGAGTTCCTTGTCACACCCGGGATCTCATCCGTGACTCACCAAAACAACTCAACTATACTTATATCGTCACCAAACGTTAAGTGTGTAGACCCTGCGGGTTCGAGAACTATGCAGACATGACCGAGACACCTCTATGGCCAATAACCAATAGCGGGACCTGGATGTCCATATTGGTTCCTACATATTCTACGAAGATCTTTATTGGTCGAACCTCGATGTCAAGGATTCAGATAATCCCATATGCAGTTCCCTTTGTCTATCGGTATGTTACTTGCCCAAGATTCGGTCGTCGGTATCACCATACCTAGTTCAATCTCATTACCGGCAAGTCTCTTTACTCGTTTCGTAATACAAGATCCCATGGCTAACTCATTAGTCACATTGCTTGCAAGCCTGTTGCGATGTTGTATTACCGAGTGGGCCCTGAGACACCTCTTCGTCATACAGAGTGACAAATCCCAGTCTTGATCCATGCCAACTCAACAGACATCCTCGGAGATACCTGTAGAGCATCTTTATAGTCACCCAGTTACGTTGCGACGTTTGATACACAAAAGGTATTCCTCCGGTGTCACTGAGTTGCATGATCTCATGGTCATAGGAACAGATACTTGACATGCAGAAAACGATAGCAATAAACTTGATACGATCATATGCTACGCTTATAGTTTGTGTCTTGTCCATCACATCATTCTCCTAATGATGTGACCCCGTTATCAAATGACAACTCATGTCTATGGTTAGGAAACCTTCACCATCTTTGATCAATGAGCTAGTCTAGTAGAGGCTCACTGGGGACACATTGTTGTCTATGTATCCACACATGTACCTAAGTTTCCGATCAATACAATTTTAGCATGGACAATAAACAATTATCATGAACAGGGAAATATGATAATAACCAATTTATTATTGCCTCTAGGGCATATTTCCAACAGTGGGTGCAATATGTAGATGTGTATGTGTTTGATTCATCCAGTACCTTCCAATGTGGACTCCCTCTTAATCGTACGGATTTCCTATGACCAAAGAAATAAACGCACCAAAAATGCCATCTTTGTTATTTTCCGTCCGGAAGGGTGCCCAACAATCTTGTGCCATAAAGAGTATACCTGTGTAGTTTAGCCATACAGTTAGTCTGCAAATTGCATTGTCATCAAGACCAAAACATTTAAGGCGGGAAATGCCCTTACACATAGGTATCGTCTAGGGTTTGATATTACAATGGGATGGACATGTGATGGAAGTGAAGATGATGATGGAGATGATTGATGTTGGTGTCTCCTTGTACGAGGTGTTGACGATGGCAATGTCCTCCTTGTCGATTTCCCCTCTAGATCCCTTCTAGAGGCCAGGGTTCTTTGTTTGGAGAGTATTCTAGTGGCTCTATGCATCTGGTACTCGATCCGCTTGCGCAAGGTAGAAATACTGGACTAGGGGTTGCGGCGACGGCTGGTGCGATAGGTGTAACAAGCACGTAGATCATACCGGACGCCGTTGTTCGCTTTGGATCCCTTGTGGCGACTGGTTTCTTCTCCACTTTATGGTTGTCTTCTATCATGATATTTAACATGATTTTTACACCACAATCTTGTATTTCCTCCTTCACCTCAAAGTACCTCGGTGGGTAAAATCTTGGTGCAAACAGACAAAAAGAGGTGCGCGGACATGGTAAAATATGACAAACCCTACAACTAAGGTGCAAGATAAAAGGTAAAAATAATGCAAAAGTTCGACTCATCAAAAAACCGCTGCAAATTTGCAACGTCCTCCTCAATGCACAGTGCTGAAGAGCCATTACATAAAGCGGAGCCCAAAGGTTGTTTAACTACTATCGAGTGAGGACAATCCAAACGAAACAGTGAATAGGTAAACACTTGTGACATCCCTTCGCCAAAGCGTGGAACCTTTACCAAATCGAGCATGCCTTACTTTCCGGTAGCGAAGCACATCTCCTACATTTATGACCACACAACTAGCCCTGCCAAGGAAATGATGGATCCTTATTGTCTGGCTCAAAACCATCGTTGCATTTTTTTCGATGAAAAGCGAGATCTTAATCGAATCAAGCTAGCGTAACCTTTACCGAATCGAGCATGCCTTACTTACTGCTAGGAATCAAGCTAGCATAGCACATCTCCTACATTTATGACCACACAACTAGCCTTGCCAAGGAAACGATGATCCTTATTGTCTGGCTAAAAACCATCGTTGCATTTTTTCGATGAAAAGCAAGATCTTAATCGAATCAAGCTGGCCTTACTCGCGACCAGCGTAGCACATCTCCTACAATTATAACAACACAACTAGCCCCCCCCCCCCAAACGAAACGATGGATCGTTATTGTCTGGCTTGAAACAACTATTGCATCTTCCGATGAAAAGTGAGATCTTCATCCAATCAAGCTGATCTTACTTGCGGCCATCATACACATCTCCTACATTTATAACGACACAACTAGCCCTGCCAAGGAAACGATGGATCCTTATTGTTTGGCTCGAAAAAACCGTTGCTTCTCGATGAAAAAGCAAGATCTTAATCGAATCAAGTTGGCCTTACTTGCGGTTAACTTAGCACATCTCCTACAATTATAATGACACAATTAGCTCTGCCAATGAAATGGTGGATCCTTATTGTCTGGCTCGAAACAACCGTTGCATCTTTCTGATGAAAAGAAAGATTTTCATTGAATCAAGTTGGCCTTACTTGCGGCCAACATAGCACATCTCCTACATTTATAATGACACAACTAGCCCTATCAAAGAAATGATGGGTCCTTATTGTCTAGCTCAAAACAACTGTTGCATGATTTCGATGAAAAATGAGCTCTTCATCGAAACAAGTTGGTCTTACTTGCGGCCATCGTAGCATAACTCCTACATTTATGACAGTGTCATCAACGTCCCCCTCCTTGATGCACCTTACCGAAGAACCATATCATAAAGCTAACATAATCGAAAGAAAAAGATAGACAAACACACGTTATACCTTTTGGACAAAAAAAGTGAAATCTTTATCGAATCAAGCGAGCCTTACTTACGACCAGCATGGCATAACTCATAGAGTTATGACGACACAACTAAGAACATGGTGAATTCTTATTGTCCGCCTTGTAGTAAGCGTTAAAACCTTTTCAACCATACGTGAGATATCCGCTCAATCAAGCTGGCCTTACTGGCCTTACTGGCGGCCAACGTATCACAACCCCTACATTTATAACGATACAGCTAATCCTGCCAACCCCTACATTTTTAAATTGTCTGGCTGGAAACAATTGTTGCATTTTTTCGATGAAAAGCGAGATCTTCATCGGATCAAGCTGGCCTTACTTGCGACCATCATAGGATAACCCATACATTTATTATGATGTCATCACCAACGTCATCCTCCTTGATGCACCTTATGGAAGTACCATACCATGAAGCTAACATAGAAGATTTTTAGTGACAACAAGCGCAAGAAAAAGGTAGACAAACACACATTATACCTTTTCAACAACCAAAATATGAAATCTTTATCGAATCAAGCGAGCCTTACTCATACATTTACGATACAACCAAGAACACGGTGGATTCTTACTGCCCGCCTCGTAGTAAGTGTTACAATCTTTTCAGCCACACGTAAGATCTCTGTCCAATCAAGCTGGCCTTACTGGCGACCAGCTTATCACAACCCCTACATTTACGACAATACAGCTAGCCCTGCCAAGGATACACGGCGGATTCTTACCGTTCGCCTCGTAGCAAGCGTTACAACCTCTTCGACGGCACGTGAGATCTCCGCGCAATTAAACTGGCCTTACTGGCGACCAACGTAGCACAACCCCTACATTTATGATGATACAGCTAACTCTACCAAGGATACACGATGGATTCTTACCATCAGCCTCGGGAATCGGACTAGAAATCTACACGCAATCAACTGTTTGCACTACCTAGCCAGTAAGAACTTTTATATTTCCCTACAAACAAAAAAGAAGTTTTATATTTTTTGCTCAAGAAACATTTGTCCAAAACTCATGAATGAATAAGCTTGCACGCGGGATTAGCCATGAAATTAATTATGGGGCGGGCGTGATGATGGCTGCCGGGGCCGGGCAGGAGCGGGCGGTAATAAAGAAGGAAATGATGCGCGCGCACACCGTGTCCACCCCCACCCACCCCACCCCACCCACCGTTCTCTCTCTCCCTCTTCTTCTCCCTCGGCGAGCAGAGGGTGGGAGACCAGGCTAAGCGGAGGCATCCCAGCGATTCGGCGCGGAGACCGCTTCCTCGGCCGCACCCCCGCATCCCTCTCCTCCCCCTCCCCCGCGCTCCCCTCCATTTGTCCCCGCCCCCGCGCCCCCCCCAATCTTAACCTCCACACCCGCCCCTGGGCCTCGCTCCTCTGGCCCCAAATCTTAACCAGCTCCCCCCCTCCGCCCCCTTCTTCTTCTTCCCCCCTCCCCTCCCCTGTCTCGCCCGCAGCTTCACCGGCAGCGAGGGAAAGAGGGAGGATGAGCGCGTCCAGGTTCATAAAGTGCGTCACCGTGGGGGACGGCGCCGTCGGCAAGACTTGCATGCTCATCTCCTACACCTCCAACACCTTCCCCACCGTACGTCCCTCCCTCTCTTCCTTTATTTCTTTTCTTACTTGTAGTTCTTGGGTAATGCCAGGTTGCTTCTTGTTCTTGTTCTTGTAGAGGCGGACAAATGTTGCTGCTTGCGCCTTTTATGCGGATTGGTTGATTGATTCTTTGTGTGCGTGTGTTCCTAATTAGGGGGTGGGGGAAGCAGAGGCTGGTTCTTGATCTAGATTTGGGTCGCGTTTCTGCGCTCGATTCGCCCCCCGGCGGCTCCTAATTTGGGCACAATGCGGTCGCCAATTTCGATCTTTTCTCGTCTAGGGTTGCCAGTTTCTTTTAGCGAAATGGGGATCTTTGCGGCTGATACTTCAAAATCAGCCCCAAATTAGGATTTATTCTGTACGGGAAATTTTCGCTGTCGATTTCGTTACCATTTAGTAGGAGCAGCAACATTGCAGGGGGGGAAAAGATAGTATAGGGAGATTTCGTCGGCTCGTGATTTCGTACCAAATTGGCTCCACTCCCCAGCCGGCAATGTGGGGGCTGCGGATCCGTTTCAAACAGCCGGAGATCGCTTTCCAGCCTTTCCTTTTAGCCGAGTAGCGGAGTAGTACCCTACCTCGACCACTCACACCTTCCGTATGGTTGGTGGGTGCCATTCTTTGTTTCTTTCACGCAAATCCACACACCAATTGCAGCACCCACCTTTTCACGCATGCTTCGTTTTCAAACGAAAGATTTCTTTTTACTCTCTCCCTTGAGGAAAGAAAGAAAGAAACCTTCGAGACAAGACAAGATAATACCACCACCCATGATGGGGTTACTCTGCTTTGGGAGGGTAGATTAGCTTGGAGCCCTGAGTCATGGTGACCACGTAGTGGTGGTAGCAGCTGCAGTAGAATATCCAGTTGGACCACCCACCTACATGGGGTCTGGTGTTTGTGCCATCTTGGTATGCTTATCTTCAGGCATGGCTACATGAGTGGAAGAATTTAATTCACCTCGCTGTCGTCCGTCCGACGGCCATGTGGCTGGTTCTAGAACATGAAAGAAAGAATTTGGCTGCACTTGTTGTTAATTCACTCCGACGGCCATGTGGCTGTTTCTTGAATTTGGAAAAAGGAATTTGGCTGCACTTGCTGTTTATCTTACTACTGCTGTTCTTCTTGGCAGGACTATGTGCCAACGGTGTTTGACAACTTCAGTGCTAATGTTGTGGTTGATGGCAACACTGTCAACCTCGGGCTATGGGATACTGCAGGTAACTGGCTCTTCTTTCTGTCTTGGTTTGCTGATGGTTACACGTTTGTTCTGTCTGCTTGGTTTGTTTCTGGTGCCGAGTTGTAAAAGCTCAATCTTTGGGACTACAACAGGTCAGGAGGACTACAACAGACTGAGACCGCTGAGTTATCGTGGAGCTGATGTCTTCCTTCTGGCCTTCTCACTTATCAGCAAGGCCAGCTATGAGAATGTTTCAAAGAAGGTAACAGTCTGATCCTTATTATCTCTTATATGCAAATAAATTTGTTCTGCACATTGCTGGTCCAGAAGTTCATTTCACGATCATTTCTGTGGTCACCCTCATGAGTTATCCAATCACATTATTATGTTTTTGGCATGTATGTCATGTTTGATGAGTGTTTTTTTTTTCCTTCAGTGAGAAATTATTCCATGCTAGAAATAGGCTTTAATGCACTCTTGAATGGTTTTTCCAGTAGTCTCCTATTCATCAGAGATGATATAGTTAACCCTAATTTCTGTTCCTTGGTCATTATCTTGACTTATGTTAATTTGTTCTCATTATTTTTATGGTTATACATATATGCTCAACCTATGCATTTCCTGAACCTGAATTCCGTTTTTGTTTCAGTGGATACCTGAGCTGAAGCATTATGCACCAGGTGTGCCTATTATCCTCGTGGGAACAAAGCTTGGTAAGAACGTCACATGGCTACATTGTTTTCAGAAATCTGACATCCTGTTGTGTTTACGACGGAAGTGACGTTGGGTTTCTAGGCACATAGGTCTTTGTAAAGTTATTCACAGTAACGTGCAATGGGAGCCACACACTACAAGTGAAAGCAGGGGATGCTATCCAGATGAAAATAAATGAGGAAAAAACCCTTGAATCTAAGCTTCTGTGAACCTCATAGTATTTCACCACTGCTTTCTGTGCTTGAGAATATTGGTATACACCTAGATGAATTGTTGGCTGTTTAGTTCTTCGTGCTTGTGTTCTTTACCCTTGAACCTTTGATGGTTTAGACTGTCAGTTGTATTCCATTTTCACTTTGTACATTGCCCTGGCAGATCTTCGAGATGACAAGCAGTTCTTTGTGGACCATCCTGGTGCTGTTCCTATCACTACTGCTCAGGTATGGATGCATTACATCATGACTTGATCTTTTTTTCCTTGACTTTTTGTCTTTCTTGCTCTTTCCCTTGAAGGAGGCAATGTTGTGTTACTAACTTCAGATGCCAAATTCTGTAGGGGGAGGAACTAAAAAAGTTAATAGGCGCACCCTACTACATCGAATGCAGCTCGAAGACCCAACTAGTATAGCTATCTTCTTACATGTTTGCTTATTGCATAATGCAATGTGAGATGCTGACAGAGTTTGTTTTTCTGGTCCTTGTCGATTTTCAGAATGTCAAGGGTGTATTTGATGCGGCAATAAAGGTGGTACTTGCGCCACCAAAGGCGAAGAAGAAGAAAAAGGCGCAGAGGGGGGCTTGCTCCATCTTGTGATCTAATCATCGGTAGACAAAGAACAAGGGCGAAGTTGCCGCCATGCTATATTATTGTTACGTCTTGCTTCAGCGGAGCTGCACTCTCATGGTCGTCGTCCCTCCCCATACCCCACCCTAGGTTACCCACCGGCAGCTGCAGCAAGGTCTCTTTGTCGAGGCATCGGGCGATCCATTTGTTTGATTTCTCTTCTTCCTGCCTTGTGATTATCTCGTGTGACTGACAAGTCGTGGCAATTTAGGTAACTTGCTTAGTAGACGGTATTTCCCGTGTTTGAGACCCCGTAAAAAAAAAGTATCTCGTTGTTATCTCGGTTCCATAAGTAGAGACATGATGTAATCGCACTCAGTTTATTCTATTTTTGCTTGTTATTTTCACTTCAATGGAAAATTATGTTTCCTTTCTTGTTATGGCCTGCCTGTATGCCTGCATTTAGATGCATCCTATCCTATGAATTGTGATTCGGTTTTGTTTCGCCGGCGTATGATTGCTGGCAAATTGAGCATGTGCGGTGCTTTGACCTGCCTGTTTTGATACTCACAGCTAGCACTTGTGGGTTGTGGCATATAATTGGAGATCATGGAGAGCATGTTGGCAGCGGGGTATGTTTTGTATGATATTGGTGTGGTATGTGCTGCAATAGGATATTGTTTATATGTATCTGGCTGGGTACAATATCTGCCAGTCAGACAGGCCACTACTTCTATTTATTTTAAAACTTGGATACACATGCCATTGTGTGTCAATGGGGTACTAAATCTTTTGGGTGGATACGGTCTTTGTTGGCTACCACTTGCCAGAAGCATTGCAACGCCGCCTGTCTGAATCAATTCAGAAGATGGCCAGCCAACTGAATTTGTCTGGCGCTGTAACTCAAACAGAATTATTGCTTTAGAACGATTGATTATTTGTGGCTGTGTCTCAATCAGTTGGGTCAAGGAGGAGGGCGAACTAGAGTTACAATTTAATTTTATTGGAAAACGTTCTATTTCACCAGACTGATTTTCTGTGCTGCATGAACCGCCTTGATCGCACCTCACTCATTCCTGGCGGCTATGGCAAACTCACCCCTCGAGGCTCTGTTGGTGAGCCCGTGGATTTGCCTCACCTCTGCTTGCGGCCTCGGCTGCCGATGACGGGGATGAGAATTCTGGTGCCCCTGCTCCGATTAGTAGTTTAGGTTAAGATTTTGCAGTCCTTGTAGGTGCGGCGCTCAGGTGGAAGGTGGCGCTCTTCCAGATTTCGATCCTCTTTGAGTTCGTCCTTGTGGATGTAGTCCACAAACCTTTGGTGTAGATTCATGTCATCTTCTTGAGGCAGTGAGGTTAGAATTTCTCCTCGTGTGGCGATATTTGCTGCAGGCGCTTTAGATCTATTCAATGATTCAATGACAACGTTTGTGGCTCTAGGGCGTTGGTCCTTAAGGGCACGTGCACGAAGACTTCTCGGCTCGACAAAGTCAAGCCGGCTCTGGTAGGGAGCAGCAACATCGGCTCGTTCTGATGACGGTAGTGGTCGTTTGGTGGTCTCACAATACCAATATAATTTTTACTATGTTTGGGATGCTTTTTATATCCGGTGAACTTTGATAATAGATCTGAATCATTTTCCCCCCAAAAAACCCAGCCTCAATCGCATGAGGCACATCGGGCTCCACACCGCTTTTCTTATCCCTACCGAAGTTTTTCATCCTCACATCGTTTTCGTCCATGATCTAATCCTCTCTGTGCTCTCTTTCTCTCCCCCCCTCCATTCACCTCCTTCGCCAGCAGAAGCAGAGCCTCCCATGCCACCGCCGCCAGTAATGAACCCCTTCTATCTGGCCAACACCTACTGCTGCCCCACACAGCTACAACCCATGGTCGCACATCACCGACCACCCCGCTGCTACTTCTGCAGGGGCATGCACCGCTGCTTTCGAGGTGACGCTGCTAATAAGTGATGTCCGCACCGCCTCTTGAGGATGTGGCACTGCTGCAAAGGAGAGGTTGCCGATGACTGGGGGAGACCACGAGGCAGCAGAGATGCCATAAGCAAGGTGGTGTCGCGAACCGACAGCCACCGCTATGACCCAACGCATATCACTGACGGCATGGGATGCTGCAATGTAACATGTGATATCACGTCCCCGTGGATCTCACTGGTATAGGGAGTTGCACTGCAACACACGTGGTGCTGCTGCGACCCGCATATCTCGTCAGCGGCGAAAGTTGTAATGCAATATGCATGGTACTTCCGAGCAAAGGCGGAGCTGCAATGCAACATGGGTGGTGCTACAACCGATGGATCCTGTCAGCGGCGGAGCTGCAATGCAACGGGGGTGTGGTGCCCTGACCCGCTGATCTCGTCGGCGGGGCAAGCTTCAATGCAACAGACTAGTTTTTGCTATGGGGGAGATGAGGCACTGATCTCGCCGGTCGTCATCTGTTGCAAGGCGTCGATGCTACCTGGCCGGTGCGGCAGCACGAGACTGAGGGCGACGAGTGATGGAGGGGTGCTACGATGCAGAAACGACATGGTCAATTTCTGCTAGGTTGCCCACTTGGCCCATCTGTCAAATCGGACGACAACGCCTCATCCAACGGCTCGCGAGGCGGTTTACATTTAGCTCGCGTCAATTTTTTGTTAGTATCTAATTGGATATAAGCTAGATTAAGGTGTGTTTAGGGCACATTTAAATGTGCTCTAGTTATTGCGCATCTAAATAAGTGAATCAAGTATGAAGAGGAAAAGAAAAAATAAATGTCCACACGAATCTCAACATAAGATTAGTGACATAGGACTTAGATGTGCAATATTTATGGCACATCTAAATGTGTTTTAGCAAAACTGGCTAGATTAAACACGTACTCCCTCCGTTCCAAAATAAATGTCCTAACCTTATTATAACTTTATATTAAAGTTGGTACAAAGTTAAGACACTTATTTTGGGACAGAGGGTGTACTATTGTATAGATAAAGAGTCGGCCATTTTGTAGGCGCGTTTCAGAGGTGGAACATTTCGTTTCTTACTAATGTTGTCCCTAGAAAGAAGAAATACTCGGTTTTCCTTTGGGCGAGATTTTTCTCGAATAAATAGATATACAACCACTAATATTTCTAGCATGAGAACAGAAAATAAGGATGGGGAAAAATAAAATAAAAAAGAAACGACGCCTGAGAGATTCGAACTCTCGCGGGGAAACCCCATGTACTTAGCAGGCACACGCCTTAACCACTCGGCCAAAGCGTCGGATGTGTCACTTCACTGACTCCACATTATATATTCAGTTCCACCAAGGCCCATCTTAAGGCCTTAGACTCCATGAGCCATATAAGGGGACGTAACTAAGAGAGCAGCTTCGGCCTGCATTGCCCATAGGCCATAGAAGATGAGCGCGGCCCGCTCATCTTTTTCTGCCTGTGATCTTCTAAAGAAAAGAAGTTTTTTTCTGCGTGTGCTGGGCACTGTGCTCACCGTCGTGCCTTGTCCAGCTGAAGACAGACAAGAAGACAGGGGCTGACGGTGCACGAGGGACTGGAAATATCGAAAGCTTCGAGGGAAACGCCCTTTGGTTCTCAGGTGTATATACATCTGATATAATTTTATTTTAGAAGTCAAAAAAAATTTATATTTTAGAAGTAAAAAAAATTAGAAGTGTTTTAGAATAAACTTGACTTTTGTTTGCACCAGCATATAAATTTTCATGAATAAAAAATCAGCATCGACTTCAAGGTAAAAATATATTGCTATTATAGGTCATTATTTACATTATCTTGGCCGATTCTTTTTATAAAAAGAAGTCAACGGCGTTTTTTCTTTTGTGGAATTTTTGTTACAAGTACAATGAAAGATCAAGTTTCTGTTAAAAAAGTTCTAGATTTTTAAAAATTTTCATATAAGTATTAAAAAGTTACATATAGGGTGTATATGCACCCATAGACCAAACATTCCTGTCCAGGGTTTGAGGCCCTAGTTTGGAGTCTAAATTACCACAATTTTATTAACAAGGGAGGTGAGAATTGGAACATAACTGATGTAAATATCTTGAGATTTCATCATAACATGTCTGCTAATCCTTCGTGACTTCCCATTAACCAAACAAAGGAATACCCCTCACTATTAGGAAAAACCCTAGTAGTAGCGCTTGAAATATGTATAGCAGTAGCGCTGGGTCCAGCGCTACAGCTAAGTTGTAGCAGTAGCACTCGTATGGGCAGCGCTACTGGTAAGTATTATTAGCAGTAGCGCTTCCATGACCAGCACTACTGATAATTATCTGTAGCGCTTGTTCATATAAAGCGCTGCTACTAAGCCAGCGCTACTGTTAGGTGCTTTTCAGCGCTACTACTAATGTTCCTGCTTTCACAGATTTGCACCGCCTACGTATTTGTGATGTATTTATACATGCTCTATACAATACTTTCATCCGATCATACTAAACACTATTCTCATCATATCATAGACATACAGTAGTCTCGTCATACCATCATCATCATCATCATCATCATCATCATCATCATCATTCAACACAAATATCATCACATCTCGAAAATAACAATACACAAGTGCGACCATGTCATGTCTCGAATAAATGCAACTGCATGGTCATGGCACGTACACAAGTTTCATCATCTCTATCTAAACCATGATGTAGAAGAGAAAAGCGATCAGCATGAGCAAGAGCGCGGCTATGTAGTACCGGCGGTCCCGCCCCTCCTCATGTCGGAGTGTCCACCTGAAGTAACTACTTTCCGCTTCGGCTCTGCTGTCAAACCCTCTGTGGCTAGCACCCGGGTACCTGTGCACCTGGGCTTGAGTGGCTGGCCAGTGGTCGTATACTCGTGGAACCCTCCCAACATACACGGCCTAGTAGCCCTTCGCCATCTCTGATCTATGTACATGCATCGTGAGTTGATAAATTGAACGATAATATGCAACATAATGTACTTAAGAAAACAAAGAGGCATCATTAGCAAAATAGAAGCAATCAATAGTAAACATAAATGACGAAGTTCCTCATACCCAAACTAATTAACTAGAGCGGTCTACGCTAGTTCAAGACCACGGTTTAGTTACATCACATAGTTTCGCCGTGCATAAATTCAAAGTTTTGCCATAGAAAGACAGTAGTGACACATTGTCATCAACAATCAGTCCTCCATGTCGGTGGTCAAATCTTCATAGTCAGGGACGAAGCACCCGATCTTCTTGAAAGGCTTCAGGTCCAGACGCTGAGCGAGTAGCAGTGCTCGAACATCTTCCCGCATGATTGGCCCATGGTAGAACATCCCTGTTATTTTGAGGACCTGCTTCATGATCACTTGGGAAAATTCATACTGTACGTGATAAAACTCAACTCTGATTCGATGATCCAGTGTCATTCCTATGCTTGTGGCCCAGCTAACAATCTCGGCATCGTTGGTAGTAGCTAACATGCGAAGGCGTCGATTATCCCTTCTGTACTCGAGCAGGTGATGCATGAGGTAGAATCCATCAGCCATACTGGTGTGCGAAGTCGGTCTTATGACCGAAAGCCAGCCCGCGACCCTTGTACTTTTTCACCTTGATATATCCACTAGACAGGCTGAAGGTTAACAGGACACTATCAAGAACACTCTTTATGTGCTTGTAATCCTTTTTCCTGAGGTTCTTCGATGAGTCCAAGTACATAGCATGGGAGTATTCCGGGTATAGAACGGTGAGGACGCCCCCCCCCCCACGCTGCGCAAACTAAGTACACCTCAAATTAGCCTCCATGCTTGCAAAGGAATGATTAACACTTACGAAAGGATATGTGCGGATGACTTACGTGGGATGATAAGGCACGAGAATCACTTCCTTGTCCTTATTAGCGATCATGAAGTCGCCGAGGTACTTGCTCGCATAGTCACGGTGCTCTTTGCAAACTGCCAAGAAGCTCTCGTGCATATAGAACGGGTCCGCGAAGCAGATATATTGTATGTTCTCGATCCTGATGAAGTAGTTGAGATACAACGCATACATGCAGATGAACTAGAAATCCAGCTTGGTCATGTGGAACATGTCGTAGATGTAGTCAAATCGCAGGATGAACTTATTCGTGGGCCATCTCTCGACGTACAACTTCCTACCCGGCACCTGAGCCGCGTAAAGCGGGTATCCTGGTTTTTCCGAGATGAGAAGGCTTTTCTCTTTGGCCAACACATCTTCATGGAGTCTCTTTAGATCATTATTTAGTATGTGCTCTAGCGCTTTCGCAGGTAGGATCGGTTGGCCGGCGAAATAGAAATGCTGTGCACCTTCGACAGGTATTCTGTCTACCACCCAGGGCTTCAGAGGCAGCTGGCTGCTTGAAGCAGCTCTGGCGCCTTTAGGGCCTTTCCTGTCTGGTCTCCTCCTTTGTTTCTTGGCGGGTGGTAGTAGTGAGCCCACCATACCTTCCCTAACCACCACCCCTAGTGTCGTCGGGCTAATCAGTGGACGGGCCTCGGGGGGTTGTTGGGTACAGGCGGCATCTGGAGGCGTCTCTTGCTAGGATTGCTTGAAGAGATACTTTTTGCATTCCGCCTTAGGACGTTCCGGCTCCGGCAAATCAGGCAGCATCAAGTCATCATCTCCACGCTCATAGCCTGAGTCTTCGTCGTCCTGAGCCATCAATCCTCCATCATCACAGGCGGCATTGAAGTACTTGTCTGGGTCATCATCATCATCCTCCATGTCATCATCAACATTTGCTTCTTTAACAGGGGCGGCATCATCTGGCACTAATGGAGGCTCTCCCTCGCGTCATTCGATATCACCCGCCACGACAGGTGCAGGTAATTTGGTAGGTGGGGTGGTGTTCATACCTTCTTGAGAAGGTGTCATTGGCGTGATACTGGGCGCCTCGAGACGAAGAAGAGACTTTGGCCAAGGCAAGAACCAGCTCTTGCATGCGCCAATCTTAGGGGTCTCGTCGTCATCGATTGGTACTGGAGGAGGGAAATCCTCGAAGCCCGCTAAGACACTGGCCACGTTAACCTTGAAGACACCATCGGACATCTCTCGGTTGTGGAACATGCGGTCCATCGGCTTCACGATCGTTGCCTTTCCCACGGCCACCTTCTGGCCCTTGATGTCGTAGAGTAGGGTGCACGGGGTGTCGTCGACCTATGAAGGAGACATGTTTGCGACGTCAAACATCCGAAATCCAACTAAAATGAAATACTATAGACATCTGGTGAAAAGGGTATGACGCGTAATTATCGTAAGGGCGTTGAGCTCAGCCAACGACGAAGGCCTGCCGAGCATGCCAGAGACGGAGGTCGGGCTGCTATGAACAGGAACGAGACCTTTTGTGGTTGCTTGGGCAGGTGTTGGTGCTGTGGTGTTCGCCGAATTGCTCCCGACAAAGTTGGGAAGGGGAAAGTCCTCTGACCGTGCATTTGGATTGCTCTTCGACCAATCGAAAATTGCCGGAATCAAGCTGACCACTGCGCCAGTGACCGGTGCATTGACTGTTGGAAATATGCCCTAGAGGCAATAATAAAATGGTTATTATTATATTTCCTTGTTCATGATAATTGTCTATTGTTCATGCTATAATTGTATTGACCGGAAACCGTAATACATGTGTGAATACATAGACCACAACATGTCCCTAGTGAGCCTCTAGTTGACTAGCTCGTTGACCAACAGATGATTGTGGTTTCCTGACCATGGACATTGGATGTCGTTGATAACGGGATCACATCATTAGGAGAATGATGTGATGGACAAGACCCAATCCTAAGCATAGCACTAGATCGCGTAGTTCGTTTGCTAGAGCTTTTCTAATGTCAAGTATCGTTTCCTTAGACCATGAGATTGTGCAACTCTGGGATACCGTAGGAATGCTTTGGGTGTATCAAACGTCACAACATAACTGGGTGACTATAAAGGTGCACTACAGGTATCTCCGAAAGTGTCTTCTAGGTTGGCACGAATCGAGTAACGACTCCATCAACCGCGTTGGTGTAACGCTTCCGCTTAGCGATGTTCAATGGTATGAAGATGCGCTCCCTCTCTCTCATTGCTAGTATATTCTAGATTGATCTTGGTGACATGTAGGAAAACTTTGAATTATTACTATGTTCCCCAACAGTGGTATCAGAGCTAGGTCTATGCGTAGATTCTATGCACGAGCAGAACACAAAGCAGTTGTGGGCGATGATTTGTTCAATTTGCTTACTGTTACTAGTCTTATCTTGATTCAGCGGCATTGTGGGATGAAGCGGCCCGGACCGACCTTACACGTATGCTTACGTGAGACTAGTTCCACTAAAAAACATCCACTTGATTCATAAGGTGGCTAGCGGGTGTCTGTCTCTCCCACTTTAGTCAGATCGGATTCAATGAAGAGGGTCCTTATGAAGGGTAAATAGCAATTGGCATATCCCCGTTGTGGCTTTTGCATTAGTAAGAAATGTTCTTGCTAGAAACCCATAGCAGCCACGTAAAACATGCAACAACAATTAGAGGACATCTAACTTGTTTTTGCAGGGTATGTTATGTGATGTGATATGGCAAAAGGATGTGATGAATTATATATATGTGATGTATGAGATTGATCATGTTCTTGTAATAGGATTCACGACTTGCATGTCGATGAGTATGACAACCGGCAGGAGCCATAGGAGTTGTCTTAATTTATTGTATGACCTGCGTGTCAACGAAAAACGCCATGTAATTACTTTACTTTATTGCTAACCGTCAGCCATAGTAGTACAAGTAATAGTTGGCGAGACAACTTCATGAAGACACGATGGTGGAGATCATGGTGTCATGCCGGTGACGAAGGTGATCATGCCGCGCCTCGAAGATGGAGATCAAAAGGTGCAAGATGATATTGGCCATATCATGTCACTTTATGACTTACATGTGATGTTTATCATGTTTGCATCTTATTTGCTAAGAACGACGGTAGCATAAATAAGATGACCCCTCACAAAATTTCAAGGAAGTGTTTCCTCTAACTGTGCACCGTTAGATCTTTGCCTACAAGAGGGGGAGAATAGCTCAGCCAGTGAGCATGTGCTTAGAATGTCTGGGTACTTCAATCGCTTTAATCAAGGGGGAGTTAATCTTCCAGATAACAGAGTGATTGACAAAGTTCTCCAGTCACTATCACCAAGCTACTGGAGTTTCGTGATGAACTATAACATGCAAGGGAAGATGATCCCGGAGCTGTTCGTCGTGCTTAAGGCCGTAAAGGTAGAAATCAAGAAGGAGCATCAAAGTGTTGATGGTTAACAAGACCACTGGTTTCAAAGAAGGGCAAGGGCAAGAAGGGAAACTTCATGAATGGAAAGCCAGTTGCCGCTCTAGTGAAGAAACCCAAGAACCCAAACCCGAGACGAAGTGCTCCTATTAGGGGAACGGTCACTGGTAGCGGAACTACCTCAAATACTTGGTAGATAAGAAGGCTGGCAACTTCAACAAAAGTATATTTTATATATATGTTATTGATGTGTACCTTACTAGCACTCCAAGTAGCACATGGGTATTAGATACCGGTTCAGTTGATCATATTCATAACTCGAAACAAAAGCTACGGAATAAACGGAGACTAGCTAAGGGCGAGGTGACGATGTGTGTTGGAAATGTTTCCAAGGATGATATGATCACCATCGCATGCTCCCTCTACCTTCGGGATTAGTGTTGAACCTAGATAAATGTTTTTTGCATTGGTGTCTGTGTTGAGCATGAACATGATTAGATGATGTTTATTGCAGTACGGTTATTCATTTAAGTTAGAGAATAATGGTTATTCTGTTTACATGAACAATACCTTCTATGGTCATGCACCCAATGTGAATGGTTTATTGAATCTGATCGTAGTGATACACATGTTCATAACATTGATGCCGAAAGATGTAGAGTTGATAATGATAGTACCACTTTCTTATGGCACTGCCGCTTAGGTCATATTGGTGTAAAGTGCATGAAGAACCTCCATGCCAATGGACTTTTGAAGTCACTTGATTTTGAATCACTTGACACATGCGAACCATGCCTAATTGGCAAGATGACTAAAACCCTGTTTTCTTTGTAACAATGGAACGAGTAAGTGACTTGTTGGAAATCATACAAGCTGATGTGTGCGGTCCGATGAGTGTTGACGCGCGCGGTGGATATCGTTATTTTCTCACCTTCACCGATGAATTGAGTAGATATGGGTATATTTACTTAATGAAGCATGAGTCTGAAACGTTTGAAAAGTTCAAGCAATTTCGAAGTGAAGTTGAGAATCATCATAACAAGAAGATCAAGTTCCTACGATCCGATCAAGAGGAGAGTATCTGAGTTATGAGTTTGGCAATCACTAAAGAGAAGGTGGAATCGTTTCACAGTTGACGCCACCTGGAACACCATAGCATAATGGTGTGTCCGAATGTCGTAATCTCACCCTATTGGATATGGTGCGATCTATGATGTCTCTTACCAATCTACCGCTACCATTTTGGGGTTTATGCATTAGAGACAATTACATTCACTTTAAATAGGGCACCATCTAAGTCCGTGGAGACAACACTACAAAAAAATACACTTCCGTGATGATACGCATTTGTCACAGTAGGTCGCATTTTCTGTCATGCATGTACATCCATGACGATTTTATGACAGAATCAAGATAGTCATACCTGTGCTGTTGTAGAAGTGTCCCATGACATTACCAAAATTATCATCACGGAAGTGTCCACTTCCATGACGATAAATCCCGCGTCACAGAAGTGCTTTCGTCAAGGGTGACCGACACATGGCATCCACCGTAACGGAACGCCGTTAAGCTATCGGGTCGGGTTTTGGATCCGATAACCCGTTAACAGCCCCGACCAATGGGGATTTTCCACGTGTAAAATCATCATTGGTTGGAGGAAACACGTGTCGGCTCATCGTTGGGACAGATGTCATCCACTCATTGGACAGAAGGTGCCTATGATACGTCGACACGTGGCACGGCCCAACAGAGGCCCATTCCTGTGAAAAGGCCGGCCCGTTTGACTTGGTCAAAAGGTGGCGGGCCGGCCCATGTAAAGCCTGTTAACGGCCTGTTCACATATAGCCCATTTACAGCCCGCTAACCCAAGGCCCATTACGCCCTATCCGAATTAGGCCCAGTAGCGTCATCTGGGCCACCCAATATGATTCCAGCCCGTTTTCACTTCTAGCCCATGTATGGCCCATGACGTCTTTCGGTCCATATGAGGCCCTATGTAACTCTTGGCCTATTAGCGGCCCGTGGTGAAACTGGCCCGTAATGAACAGTGTATCACTTTACACCCATTAACGGCCCGTGGTGAAACTGGCCCGTAATGAACAATGTATCACTTTATACCCATTAACGGCCCGTTATTTCGTTGGGCCGTTTCCAGCCCATGTTATCTTTTGGCCTTCTCAGAGCCCATTTATTCTTGGGCTCATTTCCAGCATTTGTTTACTTACGGCCCGTTACTGTCATTTTTTGCTTGTGGGCCAAATTCAGCCCGTGGTTACAGTCGGCCCGTTTGTGGCCCGTTAATACGTTGGGCCATTTTCATAGCGTCATCAAATACGGCCTATTAATGGTGGCCCGTTATGGTCGGCCCATGAATGGACGATTCCAACTCTAGCCCGTTTACGGCCATAATGCGGTCTGTTTGGCCCATGTTTGGCCAATCGATCATACGGCCCGTATAAGGCCCATTGATGATACAATCCGCAGAAGGCCCATTGTTTCTATGGCCCGTAGAAGGCCCATTGTTTCTATGACCCGTAGAAGGCCCACTGTTTCTACGGCCAATAGGAGGCCCAGTGTCACTACAGTAAATATTAGCCCATGGTTATTGTGGCCTAGTTTTAAAAAATAGGTTATTGCAGCCACTAGCTAACCGCGGAAAAAGAACCGCAATGACTACAAGCAAACAAATAAACAAGACAACAAGGAAATAAATAAGCAAGCAACTAACACATATTACATCCACTGGACATCAAAGTTCGCCACCAGTGCAAATATAGGGAACAAAGCAGCATATCATATACACTGGTTGTCATAGTTGGCGACCAACGCAAATAAATGCCGCAGCAAAACAAATCCAGAACTGAAACCACTTCAGAAGATCTCAAGAAACAATATCCTGGGTACCCATAATGCTGGCAAGATGCTTAGCAAGCTTATTAACTTTCTCTTGTTTGGCGCTTAAATCCTCCAGCGCTTGCTGTTGCACCAGAAAATATGCATCTGAATTCTGCAGGGACTTCCTCAGTCCTTCAGCTTCCTGTCGCAGCACATCTGATCGATGTCTTTCAACTTGAAGTTGAGACTCAAGAAGACAAACTGATTTAGGCAGCGAGTTCGAAGAGCTTGTGCCAGCAGTAGTGGCCAGTAACTTGAACACTACATCAAGACAAGACTTTTGGATTCCCTCACTGTTGTCAAGATAGTTTTTATCAGCTTTCTTGGAGACCAACATGGATGTCTCACTATCTTGAACCTTATCTTCATTACTTCCTTTACCATTGGATAATGCGGTACTGTTCTCCAATATTTTGTCCGCATTCTAAAAGAGAAACAAGTAGACACATCACATGCTTACCATGTTGTATATGAAATCATTTTGGTAAATGAGTTCAGTAGTAAAGTGGACAGGATAACAACATGAAACAAACATATACCTATGTACCATGGTCACTTTATGGTATATATCATTCTAGTTTTTGTTGCCAAATCAAGATAGAGACACAGTTCAAATAATATTTGTTCAAGACAAAGCAGAATAGACAGAATATAAGTGTGGGTAACTATAGAGCAATAACAACACTTGTAATGTGCATGACATGAGAACATAATTGTTTATTCAATTGAAACTGAAATCAACATAGAGCAGGTTACAACAGCAAACCAATTAAAGAAACAGGTTTAAAACATACCTGTTGCGCCATTGGAGTTTCAATTCCATCCTTCAAATTTGAAAATAGTTGGTATGAGTAAATACAATAATGCAAGAGCAAAGGAGTATGAACCATAGCTACAGAACCTGACCTGAGAACAAATCTTCTTCTCCTTTAAGCATTGAGTTGGGATTCGGAGTGGTGGTCCTCGTGCTTTGGGCATTGCAGTTCCCTTACTAACTACTCGTGTTTGGGTGCTCTGTGGTGGAGACGGTGCTGTGTCAACTGGAACATGGTTACTATCTGCCGGGGTTGGGGTTAGAAGGGGTGTAGCTGGTTCTCTGTCCAACTGGGTAGGGGTATAATCTGCGAGAGTCTGGGTTATGTGTGGTGGATCTGGTCCTTGGGCAAGTACAACCATGGTTCTATCTGCATCAACTGGTAGCACTATCTTTTCTGAAGACCGTGTTGTTAATCCCTTAGATACTGCCATCACGCTCTCCAATTCAAATGGCTGATAAACAAGAAAAGTAATTGAAAGTATAGACATTGTATGATAGACAGGTGCAATGGATAGTGGGGAATAAAAGAGGGCATGAAATAATTCATATTTATGTTGTCTAACCAAACAGGATAGCATGACACAATTTCACATATATTATGGCTAACTAAACAGGATAGCATGACACAATTTCACATTATGATGGCTAACTAAAAAAGATGGAAATACATAGTTCAAAATATGAGACTATGTAAACAGGATGACATGACATAACTATATAATGTGTTTATTAAATAGGTTGGCATGCCATAATTCACATACATTCACGGATAGAATGCCATAATTCAAAATATGATGACTGTAAACACTAAACAGGATGAGATGATATAACTATATGATGTCTTTATTAAATGGGTTGCCATGCCATAATTCAGATAGATGATGTGTATGTACTATGTAAACATGATGGCATGATATAATTCAAATATATGATTTATATAATAAGCAAGTAAGCAGATGTCAATCCACATATGATGTAAAAACTAAGCAATGCAAGACAACATGCATGACATGGGTAATATAACCCTGCCAAGTTTGAGCATAGACCTCAGGGGGGAAATAGGACTAGTCATCAGTCTCTGAATCCTCCTCTGAGGAGCTCTCTATAACCAGCAAGATGTCTGCTTCAGCAGGTAGCATTGTCTACTCTAAATACCTTGTTTTCACTCCAGATACTTCCATCACCGCTTCAAATGGCTGATGCACAGGAAGAGTAGTTGAATATACAAACATTGTCGACAAATGGAACACGTAATACAAAAAAATGATAGCATGATATAATTCACATCCATGATGATTGGCTAAACAACATGACATTGCATAATTCACATATATAATGCCTTTGCAACAAGATAACATTGTATAATTCACATATATAATGTCTTGCAACAAGATGGTGATGCATAATTCACATATATGGTAATTAGACACTGAATAGGTGGCATTCGCACAAAACATGTCTAAACTAATCAAATGACATAGCAATGCGAGACACCATACGCACAATATGAGCAACATAACCCTGCCAAGTTAGAGCATACACCTAGGGGGGGATAGGACTGGTCATCTGTCTCTGAATCCTCCTCTGAGGAGCTATCCGTAACTGGCGAGATATGCGCTTCGTCAGATAGCATAGTGTGCTCTGAAGACCTTGTTTTCACTCCAGAATTTGCCATCATCATGTCAAATGGCTGATGCACACGAAGAGCAGTTGAATGTACTAACATTGTTGACAAATGTAATATGTAACGAAAAAAAGGATGGCCTGATATAATTTACATATAAGATGACTGGCTAAGCAGGATGGCATTGCAAAATTCACATATATGATGCCTGGCTAAACAAGATGGCGTTGCATAATTCACATAAACGATGAATAAACTAAACAGATGGCATTCGCACAAAGGATGTCTAAACTAAGCAGATGACATATTTGATGTATAAAGTAAGCAATGCAAGACACCATATGCATTATATAACCAACATCAGCATGCCAAGTTAGAGCGAAGACCTCAGGGGGTAAATAGGAGTTGTCTTCTCCTTCTGAATCCCCCTCAGAACAGATATCTTCCTCTCGATTACAATCCGAAATGCATGGAGGGGGGGCTGCCTTTGCGCCTACCATGGAGCGACGTCTGCATGAAATTTTATTGCCATGCAAGGCTCGTCTCTTTTGCTCTACATGTTCAGTTCCATTGTTTACAATAACTGTCATGCATAGGAATAAAGCATAGTGAGATTATGTAAGGAGTGCATGCAGAAATCCAGAGTGATGGTAGCAACCTGTGGATAGACCCAAAACCAATAGTAGCAGGCAGATAATGGCTTCAGTTAAAAAATACAGATAATGGCTTCTTTACTGTTTGTTTCCCACCCAACATGAAACTCATAGTAGACACTGCAGATTAACCAGATAGTAGATAGATACTATTGATAGCGGCCCCGATATGTACCCCACAACCATTTAAAAACTCAAGTTTGACCATTAGTTTGGAGCTGACTCAGAGTCTAATCGGTGAACAGGACGATAAAGTAGCATGTAATATTAAGCGATGCATAATGTAAGCAGACAAGAAAGAGTGCGACCTCTCTTGCGGACCCGTGTAGTCCTCGAGGTCATCTGCTCGGTTGATGATGGTAATGCAGTTTTCATGGCTGCCAGCGGCGGGGAAGAAGATCTGAGGCGGCGAAAGACAGTCCGGAGGCCGGATCCCTGCTATGCTGGACTCTTCTGTCGTTGGAGCAGCTAAGCTGGGGTGGACGACGGCGCAGCAGGAGCGGGACAAACCACGCAAGGTTTTCTTTGACAACTATCTGTAAGAGAAGTAATTCTGTAAGGGCTCGTTTGAATTGGAGGATTCCAACAATGCAGGGAAAGGAAATAGACAGGAATAGGATAGGAATGCACGTGCAAAACAGAGAATTTAAAAACACAGGATTTCTGCCAATCTGGGTGTTTGATTCGCAACAATTGGAAGATAAAAGGATGCAAAGAAGCATGGTGAGATTAAGTCAAACCACAAGAAAATGTATGGTTATAATGCTATTATGCTACTATCTCTTAGTCTTGTGCTTCATGAATAGGAATTTGAAAAGGAGGACAAGTGAAAATTAAAATTCCTACGTTTTTTCTTTCAAGGAGACACTAAAGGAACAAATCCGTGTGCTCAGTGGACAATATATATAACATGTAGAGTAAAAAAGAGATGCAACAAGTGTACAACCTCTTTGGCGAAGCCATGTCGATCTCAGCGTGATTGGGTTGGCCGGTGAGGATGCTCCGGCTGACTTTGCTGTCGGAGGAGGGGAAGAAGATCTTAGGCGTCTGGAGATGGAGCCCGAGGTACTGCTCCGCTGTGATGGAGGGTTTTTTCGTTGGAGCAGCTCTGGTGAGTTGTACGACGCCGAGGCTGAAGCAGGACAAGAGAGACAACAAACAACGTTAACCTGAGTGGAATTCTAATAGCATCTCCAATACATGACGTAAAATACATAACCACAAAGTGCTAGATGTAAAATACATCAGCCGCTCATCTCTGAACTTAACTGTCGAAACTGAACTTAACTGTCGAAACTGAACTTAACTGTCGAAACTGAATTTTGCTGTCGAAATTGAATTTTGCTGTCGAAACTGAACGCACTAGCAAGGTGAGGCTACATGTCGGTCGACTGACTTTTTCATCTCTGGTCAGTCGATTTTGCAGCCATTGGGTACGAAATCAAGGGCCTGCGGTTCATCTTCAACCTCCACCCCCCTGAGCCGCCAGCCACCACCGGCCAAACAGCAGCCCCCTGCCGCCCGCGGCCGGCGGTGCGCCGCCCCGCCCGCCCCGAAAACACTCCCCACCGCCGGTCCGCCGCCGCCTCGGCCATCCCTCTAGGCCCCCCGTACCGAGCTTTTTCTCCAGCGATCCCCAGCCACCGCCCTGCCAATGCCCCGCCACCGCCGGCAACCACCACCCCCATCCTGAACCCTAAGATAGATAGTGGGGTACCTCTCTGGCGAGCCCCCCTCCCCGCTGCGGCTAGTTCTTCCTTCACCCCGGCGAGCCCCCCCCCCCCCCCGCCTGAAAATCGACTGACTCAAAAGTCGATTCAGTCGACTAAAGTGTAGCTAAATCAGAGCAGCATCCCAAGAAAGAGCAAGAGCGAGAGCAGCTGCGCGAGCAAGAGCAATAGCAAGAGCAGACCAGGCAGGGGACAGAGAGCAAGAGAAGAGTAGCAGCGCGAGCGAGAGCTAAAGCAGCAGCAACTCCTACTGATGTGGACGTCGCCGCTAAGGGAGCGACGCCGTGGAGGAAGTGGCCGGCGACGCCGCCGTGGATGGAGCCGCACCGTGTCGGCTCGGGACCGAGCGCCGGCAGCACCGTGAGATCGAATCAAGAAGAAAATGCGGCGATTAGTGTACAACCTCTTTGGTGGCGCCGATTAGGCCGCAACTTCATCCGAGGAAACGGTGATGATGATGCTCTTCCGGTGGTGCAGGTGAAGACGGCGGTGTGGGAATGGAAGTGGTGTGAAAGACGAGGGGAACATCGGGGCAGCTACTTGGAGGTGGAGGACGGGGTGGCTGAACCGGCGGGACGATGAGATCGACGACGGATCCTCATCCGGTACGGTAGATGAGGGACGTCGAGGTGTTGTTGTGGACAACGTCATCGGGGAAGAGGCTCCGGCTGGGTGGCAGACGGAGGAGGGTGTGGGGTTTCGTCGCGGGTTTTCGTGGCCTCGGTGTATGAATTGGTGGGCGGATGGGATGGCAGTGGGGAACCATGGCTTAGAGACGCGCTTGTCCGAAATGTGGGGTAAGTTACAAAAGTACCCCCACCGATTTGAGGCAGTTCTTTCGGTTCATGGGTACCATGGGCATTTCACGTGTCGGGATTTCACAGGAGGTGTGAGTTTTCGCGCGCGTTGTAATTTCGGAATAGCAAGGCATGGGTTGAGATGGAGGGAGTTGTCGGAGCACAACGAGACAAAGATATATCTTAAATATTTCAGGCTAACAAGGTGCGGGTTGAAATTTCCGGACAAGCCTAACGTGTACTGTACCAAATCAATGCGCACTACAAATGTCATTCAAAACTTTGAATTCATGTTATATTCAATTAAAATATTTCGCTACGTGTATAATGCATGCAACCTACTACTCAAATGAACGTTTAGTGCATTCCAAACGAATATACTACCGCTTCAATATGAACTAAATTTGAATTCGTTTCTCTATTTGAATAAGATCTACAGTAATGATTGTTGTGAAGTCAAAGAATTTGAATTCGTTTCTCTGTTTTTAATATGATCTACAATCATCATTATTGTCAAGTTAAACCATCATTTGTGTATTATCTTCACAGCACACCACATGATTAGTCTCGAGTTACATATGAACTATGTGTACTATATGAACTCGAACTAGATTTTTTGAATCCACTTTATTTTGATTTCAAGTCACATTACATTTCTAGCTCTAGCTAGATCTTCATAATCTAAACCATGTCTCATATGTATAATGTGTTTATCACATTATGTATGGTGCCCCACCCCCTACGCCTACAAGTATTTAGATGTGAGTTGCAAACACCACACATTACCAAAAATTCAAATAAAATGTGAGAATGTTCGAGATATAGTATTGTTTAGATTGTTCGATATTTAGTTGTAAGCTGCAAACGCCACATATTATCACAAATTCAAATAAAATGTGAGACTATTTGATGTATAGTATGGTTTAGATTGTTCGGCATTTAGCTGTGAGTTGCAAACGCCATGCATTATCACATTATGGTATAACATGTGCACAACACGTGTATCACCGCTATATTCATGCATGCAATGTTTAAAACACTATGATCTCATATTCAAATATATGAATCCGCTTTCATATCAAATTATGATCTTTGTTAGTCTCTTACACCCACACAATCCTCTAACCTTTGTAGCTACCACTAACTTTCTCTCGTTGATACGTCTCCAACGTATCTATAATTTTTGATTGCTCCATGCTATATTATCTACTGTTTTGGACATTTTTGGGATTTATTATTCACTTTTATATTATTTTTGGGACTAACCTATTAACCGGAGGCCCAACCCAGAATTGCTGTTTTTTTTGCCTGTTTTAGGGTTTCGAAGAAAAGGAATATGAAACGGAGTCCAAACAGAATGAAACCTTCGGGAACGTGATTTTCTCACCGAATACAACTCAGGAGACTTGGAACCTACGTCAAGCCAATTAACAGGAGGCCACGAGGTAGGGGGGCGCGCCTGCCCCCCCAGGCGCGCCCTCCACCCTCGTGGGCCCCCTGTTGCTCCACCGACGTACTTCTTCCTCCTATATATATCCACGTACCCCCAAATGATCAGATACGGAGCCAAAAACCTAATTCCACCGCCACAACTTTCTGTATCCATGAGATCCCATCTTGGGGCCTGTTCCAGAGCTCCGCCGGAGGGGGCATCGATCACGGAGGGCTTCTACATCATCATCCAAGCCCCTCCGATGAAGTGTGAGTAGTTTACTTCAGACCTACGGGTCCATAGTTAGTAGCTAGATGGCTTCTTCTCTCTTTTTGGATCTCAATACAATGTTCTCACCCTCTCTCATGGAGATCTATTCGATGTAATCTTCTTTTTGCGGTGTGTTTGTTGAGACCGATGAATTGTGGGTTTATGATCAAGTCTATCTATGAATAATATTTGAATCTTCTCTGAATTCTTTTATGTATGATTGTTTATCTTTGCAAGTCTCTTTGAATTATCAGTTTGGTTTGGCCTACTAGATTGGTTGTTCTTGCCATGGGAGAAGTGCTTAGCTTTGGGTTCGATCTTGCGGTGTCCTTTCCCAGTGATAGAAGGGGCAGCAAGGCACGTATTGTATCGTTGCCATCGAGGATAACAAGATGGGGTTTTTATCATATTGCATGAAACTATCCCTCTACATCATGTCATCTTGCTTAAGGCGATACTTTGTTTTTAACTTAATACTCTAGATGCATGCTGGATAGCGGTCGATGAGTGGAGTAATAGTAGTAGATGCAGAAAGGAGTCGGTCTACTTGTCTCGAACATGATGCCTATATACATGATCATACCTAGATATTCTCATAACTATGCTCAATTCTGTCAATTGCCCAACAGTAATTTGTTCACCCACCATAGAATACTTAAGCTCTTGAGAGAAGCCACTAGTGAAACCTATGGCCCCCGGGTCTCTTTCTCATCATATCAATCTCCATCACCTTATTATTGCTTTGCTTTTACTTTTTACTTTGCATCTCTATACAAAAAATACCAAAATTTTTATTTATATTCTCTATCAGATCTCACTTTCGTAAGTGACCGTGAAGGGATTGACAACCCCTAAGCGTGTTGGTTGCGTTGAGCTATTGTTTTTTTGTAGGTACGAGGGACTCGCGCGTAGCCTCCTACTAGATTGATACCTTGGTTCTCAAAAACTGAGGGAAATACTTACGCTACTTTGCTACATCATCCTCTCCTCTTCGGGGAAATCCAACGCAGTGCTCAAGAGGTAGCAAGAAGAATTTCTGGCGCTGTTGCCGGGGAGGTCTGCGCAAAAGTCAACATACCAAGTACCCATCACAATCTCTATCTCCCGCATTACATTATTTGCCATTTGCCTCTCGTTTTCCTCTCCCCCCAATTCACCCTTGCCGTTTTATCCTCCCTCTATTTCTCTATTTGCCTCTTTTTGCCCGTTTGCCTTTGCTGTTTGCTTGTGTGTTAGTTTGCTTATTTGTCGTGATGGCTCAAGATAACACTAAATTGTGTGAGTTCACCAATACCAACAACAATGATTTCCTTAGCACTCCGATTGCTCCTCTTACCGATGCTAAATCTTGTAAAATTAATACTGCTTTGCTGAATCTTGTCATGAAAGATCCATTCTCCGGCCTTCCTAGTGAAGATGCCGCTACCCATCTTAATAGCTTCATTGATTTGTGTGACATGCAAAAGAAGAAAGATGTCGATAATGATATTGTTAAATTGAAGCTATGTCCTTTTTCGCTTAGAGATCGTGCTAAAGCTTGGTCTTCATCTTTGCCTAAAAATAGTATTGATTCATGGAACAAGTGCAAAGATGCTTTTATCTCTAAGTATTTTCCTCCCGCTAAGATTATCTCTCTTAGAAATGATATTATGAATTTTAAGCAATTTGATCATGAACATGTTGCACAAGCTTGGGAGAGAATGAAATTAATGATACGTAATTGCCCTACTCATGGTTTGTATTTGTGGATGATTATACAAAATTTTTATGCTGGATTGAATTTTGCTTCTAGAAATCTTTTATATTCGGCTACGGGAGGCACTTTTATGGAAATCACTTTAGGAGATGCTACTAAACTCCTAGATAATATTATGGTTAAATATTCTCAATGGCATACTGAAAGATCTACTAATAAAAAGGTGCATGCGATAGAACAAATTAGTGTTTTGAGTGGAAAGATGGATGAATTGATGAAATTATTTGCTAGTAAGAGTGTTTCTTCTGATCCTAATGATGTGCCCTTGTCTACTTTGATTGAGAATAATAATGAATCTATGGATGTAAATTTTGTTGGTAGGAACAATTTTGGTAACAACGCGTGTAGAGGAAACTTCAATCCTAGGCCTTATCCTAGTAATCCCTCTAATAATTATGGTAATTCCTACAACAATTCTTATGGAAATTATAATAAGTGCTCTCTGATTTTGAATCTAATATTAAAGAATTTATTTCTTCGCAAAAGAATTTTAATGCTATGATTGAAGAAAAAATGCTTAAGATTGATGATTTGGCTAGGAACGTTGATAGAATTGCTCTTGATGTTGATTCTTTGAAACTTAGATCTATTCCACCTAAGCATGATATCAATGAGTCTCTCAAAGCCATGAGAATTTCCATTGACGAGTGCAAAGAAAGAACTGCTACGATGCGTGCTAAGAAAGATGCCTTTATAAAAGCGTGTTCTTCTAGTTCCTGTGAAAACAATGATGAATATCTAAAAGTTATTGATGTGTCCCCTATTAAATCTTTGTTTTGCAATATGAATCTTGACAATGATGGGACTGAATATAATCCACCTTTACCTAGAAGGCGTTCCAAGAATTCTGAATCTTTTGATCTTGATGCTAAATTTGATAAAAGTGGGATTGAAGAAATTAAAACCCTAGATGTTGCTAAACCCACTATTATGGATTTCAAGGAATTTGCTCTTTGATTGATTGTATTTCCTTGTTGCAATCTGTGCTAAATTCTCCTCATGCTTATAGTCAAAATAAAGCGTTTACTAAACATGTCGTCGATGCCTTGATGGAATCTTATGAATTGGAAGTTTCTATCCCTGGAAAACTATATGATGAGTGGGAACCTACTATTAAAATTAAAATTAAAGATCATGAGTTTTATGCTTTGTGTGATTTGGGTGCTAGTGTCTCTACTATTCCCAAAACTTTGTGTGATTTGCTAGATTTCCGTAATTTTGATGGTTGCTCTCTAAACTTGCATCTTGCGGATTCCAGTATTAAGAAACCTATGGGAAGAATTAATGATGTTCTTATTGTTGCAAATAGGAATTATGTGCCCGTAGATTTTATCGTTCTTGATATATATTGCAATCCTTCTTGCCCTATTATTCTCGGTAGACCTTTCCTTAGAACACTTGGTGCAATTATTGATATGAAGGAAGGGAATATTAGATTTCAATTTCCATTAAAAAAGGGCATGGGACACTTCCCTAGAAATAAAATAAAATTACCATATGAATTTATCATGAGAGCCACTTATGGATTGCCTACCAAAGATGGCAATACCTAGATCTATTCTTGTTTGTTATGCCTAGCTAGGGGCGTTAAACGATAGCGCTTGTTGGGAGGCAACCCAATTTTATTTTTATTCCTTGATTTTTGCTCCTGTTTAGTAATAAATAAATTATCTAGCCTATGTTTTGGTAGTTTTTTTGTGTTTAATTAGTGTTTGTGCCAAGTAGAACCGTTGGGAAGACTTGGGGAGAGTCTTGTTGAACTTGCTGTAAAAAAACAGAAACTTTAGCGCTCACGAGAACTGCTGTCATTTTTATTTGGAGAGTGATATTTAGTTAATTCTTTTTGCAGATGATTAATAGATAAATTCCTCACGTCCAGCATTTTATTTTAGAATTTTTGGGGTTCCAGATCTTGCGCTAGCTACAGATTACTACAGACTGTTCTGTTTTTGACATATTCTGTTTTTCGTGTGTTGTTTGCTTATTTTAATGAATCTATGGCTAGTAAAATAGTTTATAAACCATAGAGAAGTTTGAATACAGTAGGTTTAACACCAATATAAATAAAGAATGAGTTCATTACAGTACCTTGAAGTGGTCTTTTGTTTTCTTTCGCTAACGGAGCTCACAAGATTTTCTACTTTAAGTTTTGTGTTGTGAAGTTTTCAAGTTTTGGGTAAAGATTTGATGGATTATGGAACAAGGAGTGGCAAGAGCCTAAGCTTGGGGATGCCCATGGCACCCCCAAGATAATCTAAGGACACCTAAAATCCAAGGCTTGGGGATTCCCCGAAAGGCATCCCCTCTTTCATCTACTTCTATCGGTAACTTTACTTGGAGCTATATTTTTATTCACCACATGATATGTGTTTTTCTTGGAGCGTCTTTTATGATTTGAGTCTTTGCTTGTTAGTCTACCACAATCATCCTTGCTGTACACACCTTTTGAGAGAGCCATACATAATTTGGAAATTTATAGAACACTCTATATATCTTTTGAGTTATATAATTTTGCTCTAGTGCTTCACTTATATCTTTTAGAGCACGGTGGTGGATTTGTTTTATAGAAACTATTGATCTATCATGCTTCACTTATATTATTTTGAGAGTCTTAATAGCATGGTAATTTGCTTAATAATAATATCCTTGGTATTCAAGATTTGTAAAACTTTCTTTTGAGTGCGTTGAATACTAAGAAAAATTGATGCTTGATAATTTTTTTGAGATATGAGGATGGTGATATTAGAGTCATGCTAGTTGAGTAGTTGTGAATTTGAGAAATGCTTGTGTTAAAGTTTGTGATTCCCGTAGCATGCACGTATGGTGAACCGTTATGTGATGAAGTCGGAGCATGATTTATTTATTGATTGTCTTCCTTATGAGTGGCGGTCGGGGATGAGCGATGGTCTTTTCCTACCAATCTATCCCCCTAGGAGCATGCGCATAATACTTTGCTTTGATAACTTCTAGATTTTTGCAATAAGTATATGAGTTCTTTATGACTAATGTTGAGTCCATGGATTATACACACTTTCCTTCCTTCCACCATTGCTAGCCTCTCTAATACCGCACACTTTTCGCCGGTATCATACACCCACCAAATACCTTCCTCAAAACAGCCACCATACCTACCTATCATGACATTTCCATAGCCATTCCGAGATATATTGCCATGCAACTTTCCACCGTTCCGTTCATTATGACACGCTCCATCATTGTCATATTGCTAGCATGATCATGTAGTTGACATCGTATTTGTGGCAAAGCCACTGTTCATAATTCTTTCATACATGTCACTCTTGATTTATTGCATATCCCGGTACACCGTCGGAGGCATTCATATAGAGTCATATTTTGTTCTAAGTATTGGGTTGTAAGAAAAACAAAAAGTGTGATGATCATCATTTTTAGAGCATTGTCCCAAGTGAGGAAAGGATGATGGAGACTATGATTCCCCCACAAGTCGGGATGAGACTCCGGATGAAAAATAATAAAAAAAAGAGGCCATAAAAAAAGAGAAGGCCCAACAAACTGAGAGAAAAAGAGAGAAGGGACAATGTTACTATCCTTTTACCACACTTGTGCTTCAAAGTAGCACCGTGATCTTCATGATAGAGAGTCTCTCATTCTGTCACTTTCATATACTAGTGGGAATTTTTCATTATAGAACTTGGCTTGTATATTCCAATGATGGGCTTCCTCAAAATGCCCTAGGTCTTCGTGAGCAAGCAAGTTG
Source organism: Triticum aestivum (assembly GCF_018294505.1). Classification (NCBI taxonomy): domain Eukaryota; kingdom Viridiplantae; phylum Streptophyta; class Magnoliopsida; order Poales; family Poaceae; genus Triticum; species Triticum aestivum. The sequence continues at coordinate 41,396,864 of NC_057809.1, forward strand.
GATGCACACCCACTTAGTTTCTTTTGTTGAGCTTTCATATACTTATAGCTCTAGTGCATCCGTTGCATGGCAATCCCTACTCACTCACATTGATATCTATGATGGGCATCTCCATAGCTCGTTGATACGCCTAGTTGATGTGAGACTATCTTCCCCTCTTTTTGTCTTCTCCATAACCACCATTCCATTCCACATATAGTGCTATATCCATGGCTCACGCTCATGTATTGCGTGAAGATCGAAAAAGTTTTGAAAATGTCAAAAGTATGAAACAATTGCTTGGCTTGTTATCGGGGTTGTGCATGATTTAAATACTTTGTGTGGTGAAGATAGAGCAGAGCCAGACTATATGATTTTGTAGGGATAACTTTCTTTGGCCATGTTATTTTGAGAAGACATAATTGCTTTGTTAGTATGCTTGAAGTATTATTATTTTTATGTCAATAAGAACTTTTGTCTTAAATCTTTTGAATCTGAATATTCATACCACAATTAAGAAGATTTACAATGAAATTGTGCCAAGTAGCACTCCGCATCAAAAATTCTGTTTTTATCATTTACCTACTCAAGGACGAGCAGGAATTAAGCTTGGGGATGCTTGATACGTCTCCAACGTATCTATAATTTTTGATTGTATATTATCTATTGTTTTGGACATTTTTGGGCTTTATTATCCACTTTTATATTATTTTTGGGACTAACCTATTAACCGGAGGCCCAGCCCAGAATTGCTATTTTTTTGCCTGTTTTAGGGTTTCGAAGAAAAGGAATATCAAACGGAGTCCAAACGGAATGAAACCTTCGGGAACGTGATTTTCTCACCGAATACAACTCAGGAGACTTGGACCCTACGTCAAGCCAATTAATAGGAGGCCACAATGTAGGGGGTAGCGCGTGCCCCCCCCAGGCGCGCCCTCCACCCTCGTGGGCCCCCTGTTGCTCCACCGTCGTACTTCTTCCTCCTATATATATATCCACGTACCCCAAAACAATCAGATACAGAGCCAAAAACCTAATTCCACTGCCGCAACTTTCTGTATCCACGAGATCCCATCTTGGGGCCTGTTCCGGAGCTCCGCCGGAGGGGGCATCGACCATGGAGGGCTTCTACATCATCATCCAAGCCCCTCCGATAAAGTGTGAGTAGTTTACTTCAGACCTACGGGTCCATAGTTAGTAGCTAGATGGCTTCTTCTCTCTTTTTGGATCTCAATACAATGTTCTCCCCCTCTCATGGAGATCTATTCGATGTAATCTTCTTTTTGCGGTGTGTTTGTTGAGACCGATGAATTGTGGGTTTATGATCAAGTCTATCTATGAATAATATTTGAATCTTCTCTGAATTCTTTTATGTATGATTGGTTATCTTTGCAAGTCTCTTCGAATGTAACATCCCAAAATTTCAATTTGGAATGTTATACATTAGATCATCATTGCATATCATATTTTATTTTGCATTTTGGTTGATCCTAGAAATTCTACGCAACACAATGACCCACGGAGAGAGTTGGGGATTTCGTTATTTTCATATTTGAGTTTTCTCAAATTTTGAGAATAGGATCATTTGATTTGATTTATTTTATCATCAACTATTTCTATTACAAAAATATGAGAGAGGGAATAAAATGACTTTCCCAAAATAAAGAAATATTGAGGATTTAATAATAAAATCAAATAAGTTTTTATTTCGGAGTTTTTCGGTGTTTTATTTGAATTTAGGAAAAATGTGCATTTTTCAAATTTGCATTTAGGTCCCAAATAAATGTTCACCTTGTGCGGCTTGATTTTAGAAGCCCGTGAAAATGTATTTCGGAATTTTTGGAGTCCGTTTATTATTTCTTTTTATTTTTTTTCTGCGCGTAATTATATAAAAAAATCGAACCGACCTACGGGCCGTGTCCGACTAGGACTCCGGCCCGGCTAGCCTTTATAAGCCGGGGAGAGGCCCAGCCCCAGCCCCAGTCGAACCCTAGCACCGCCCCAACCCCGCCCCGCCGCCGCCGCGCCCCGCCGCCGCCGCCTCGCCGCCTCGCCGCCGCCGCCTACCGCTCGCCGAGTTTCGCCGCCGCCTCGAAATCCGTGCCCATTTTTTTCTTCGAAAAACCGTTCGATTTTTTCGTCGTTTTTTAGTTTCGGTTTTTTTAAATAGATCGGTTTTCCGGTTTATTTAAATAGTGAGCGTTCGTCCATTCGTTCGTTCTAGCGAACATTCGTCATTTTTCTTTTTCTCGGATTAAATCCGCGATTTTTCTGATCGCAATTCCTGATCTGATTTTCGTTTTAGTATAACTTCTCGCTCGTTTATCGGAATCAGGCGATTCAAGCGCCTGGAGTTTCGTCTCGAAACCCTCTATCCGTTTAACCAACTTAAACAAGATTTTGCTACTGTAAAATTTGCCCTAGATCCGGATTAGTAGAACGAAGTTGTTTTCTTTCACTGTTTGACTTTCGTTGCTTCGTCCGATTTGATTCTTTTTGCCAACCGGAGTTCTTAATTTGAACCTTCTGGTTAGATCTCTTATTTGAGTTTTACCCGTGCATTAGATGAGTACTTATTGTATGCTTGTTTGTTTGTCTGCGATAGAATACCCGAAGTGCGCCGCCTGTTACTTCGAATCTCTAGGTTTCGCGGATCATCAGCAAGGCAAGTAACACTTTGATCATACCTTTCCTACTACCCAGTTTTATTGCATTAGATCAATCCTCACACATTTCATGGTTAGGATCTAATTAAATTGTGGGATGGGAAGTAGATGAGGTAGAACCTATTACCTGTTTATTATCAAACCTTTGGGAGTTACTTCTACGTTTGCTTATTATGCCATGCTATGCTAGTAGACGTGGATTGGGTGAGTGATATCCATGACAGATGTGAGTTTTGTTAATTAATGGTTTATCTAAGGTGGCAACTTAAACACACATCTGGGTGGATTGAGGCACCTGGGTATTCCAGGACTTGCCTGTTTTCTTTTGGACCGCCACCCAGGCTCAAAGGGATCATGAGACTATTCATACTAGAAACTTCCGTGTGCAGCCACAAGCTATTATGGGCTCTAGCATAGTTGACTAAGTTGTGCGAACTCTTACAGTGGTAGACTAGCAGATGTAGGGGATGTAGGTGGTACGGTCTACCCGATCGTAAGGTGCTAGCGCTTCTGAAAGACTATGTCTCGGTCATCCGTCTTCTCAAACACCATGTAGTGCGAGAAACCAAACGGAGGCGATCGAGTCTTGTGGGGAAAAGTGCGCAAACCTCTGCAGAGTGTAATAAACTAATCATGGTTAGCCGTGTCCCCGGTTATGGACATCTTGAGTATCTAGTACCTGGATTATCATGTGAATCTCAACATGTTACTCTAAATTAATTTTGTTGGGTTATGTTTAATGATGATGCTTAATTGGGATTGAGAATGCTGTCAACCATTCTCAATGTTTAACAACTACCATGATAGTTAAATAAATTTATTCCTTTGAAGTAGGGAAAAATTGGCTTTACGCAAAACTGTAACCATAGAGCTTTCCACCAGCCAAATATGCATATAGTATAGCTGTTTCATTCCATTACTCTCTATGTGTTACATTGCCAGCATATTCCATGTGCTGACCCGTTTCGGGCTGCAACGTTAATGTTGCAGACTTTTCAGACGACGATTAAGGAGTTTTTAGGTCGTGGTTCTATACTCAGTGATGCCGTTGGAGTTGATGGACTCACTTATCTTCCAAGCCTTCCGCTGTTATCGTTATTAGATGGCCTTAAGCCATATTTATTGTAATAAGTTCTCTTTTGAGACACTCGATGTAATAAGTGTGTGATTGCTACTCTGCTATAAATCCTCCGAGTACTGTGTGGTGTCAGCATTACTGATCCAGGGATGACACCGGAGCACAGAGATCAGACTGTTTGAGGTCTGGTCGCTACAGAGATGGTATCAGAGCACACGCTGACTGTAGGACACGACCACTAAGCTAAAAGACCTAGATCACTTTCACTCTCTTCTCTTCTGACTTCTCATCTTTTCTACTCTTTTAGGATGGCGGATGCAAGGAACAAGTTCACGCAACCGGATGAAGATACACCCTTTGGACGTCACTTGAAGGAAGTCACTAGATACCTGAACATAGGAGTACCAAGCTTCACAGGAACCTACAACGCCACTTTACCTGAAGAAGAGCGCTGGATGATTCAAGTTCAAGTTCCAGGAAGGACGTTCATGCCAGTCACTGAGCCCATAGAGTTTTCTTTTGATGCACCAACTTGGAGTCTAGGAAAGAGCATGGCAGCTCACATCGCCATGGGACGCATTGGAGAAGTCTACCGCAAGGATCTCAAGGATACTATCTACCAGATTTGTGGGCGCCGAGATGAACACTGGGAGATGATCAGCACCAGGAAGGATAGATCAATCGCAGCTTTTATCCAGGAGCTAAACCAGCACATTCGACGACAGGAGAACCAGATGTGCGCCGACATGATAGATCTGAAGAAGGCTAAGACTAGAATCAAGGAACTGGAGGAAGAACTCAAGGCTACACGTGAAGATTATGAAGAGGAAATTGAAGTATTGGTGGAGAAGAATGACGACCTGATCAAGAAGATTGGAATATTTATGGGAGGCCCTACGCCAGTAGAGGAAGACGAAGAACCCAAGGAGATTAGCCCGGAAGACTACATCATCATCGACGGCACCGATTCGGATCCAGATAGTAGCGATGATGACTATGTTGATGAAGCTGGAGCAGATATCATGGAGTCTGCAACCGAAGAATATTTCTGGTAGACCACCTCATCAGTAGTAGTAGTCCACCATGTAAATATAGTAGTCCGAGCACTTCTGCGATAGATAGATCGATTGTATGCCCGTGTTTGATTGAATGAAGTGAATTGTTTGCTTTTGCCTCATGTGCATATGGGTAGTGTTTTCTCTTTAGACCCCCTCTATTCTTACATCTCATCTTTTCTAAACCCCTTAGATGCCTCCGAGATGTGACCCCGGATTTGCCTTTCCACCGGAGCTCACCCAGTTGATCCAGTAGCAGAACCCATTGATGCAGTTGCTAGTCCAGAATCAGAATCAGGGGAACAACAACAACAACCCACCACCACCACCACATGTTGATCACTTAGCCCATTTTCTTAGGCTGAATCCGCCGGTGTTTTCTAGTAGCACCGAGCCGATAGTAGCAGATGATTGGCTCCGCAAGACAGCTAGGGAGTTGACCATAGCAGGATGCACAGATGCGGAGAAGGTGAAGTTTGCCACACATCAGTTAGAAGGACCCGCAGCATCATGGTGGGAGAATTTCACAGCCACTTTCCCAGTCGACACTGTCACATGGGACTAGTTTCAGCAGGCTTTTCGTACTGCACATGTTTCAGCAGGAGCTATGGCAATGAAGAAGCGTGAGTTTCGCAACTTGCGCCAAGGAGGACGGACAGTTGGCCAGTATGTGGAGGACTTTAGTAAGTTAGCATGTTATGCACCAGATGACATCGCTACGGATGCAGCTAAGCAGGAGAAGTTTCTGGAAGGACTGAATGATGAGTTGAGCATGCAGTTGATGGTAGCAACCTTCAACAACTACCAGGAGTTGGTAGATCGTGCTCTTATGATTGAAGGGAAGCAACAGCAAATTGAGAATCGCAAGAGGAAGTATGGACAAGGGAAGTACACTTCATGAGCTCAGCATAAGCCACGTTTTACCCCTAGACCAGGAGGACATTCTCAGCATACCCATGGAGGAGGTAGCGCGTACAATCACAATGGCACCAAGAATTGTAATGGCAATGGAGGAAGCAACGGCCAGAACCGCACCAACCCTCGACCCCAGCCAGGAAGGACCTGAGCCAAGTCACTTGCTTTAAGTGTCAGAAGACCGGATATTATGCCAATGAATGTCCTGAAGGCCAAAATGGCAATGGAAGTTCTGGGAAGAAGCCGAACCCTTTCAACAGGGGACAGGTGAACCACGTTAGCGTGGAGGAGGTTGAAGCTCAGCCCGATGCAGTAATAGGTAAGTTTTTGGTTAAGTCATTTACTGCACTCGTTCTTTTTGATACTGGTGCACCACATTCATACATCTCAAGGGGATTTGTGGATAAGTATAACCTATCA